>NW_004443978.1:481122-516283 GCF_000243295.1 Trichechus manatus latirostris | reverse complement strand
CCATCTTGGATTCCTATCGGAGATCAGCGAACATGGGATACGAGAAAACAGCTTCACGGAGCTTCCAGCAGGAGACAGAACAACCGGTAAACAGCAATATACGCTTTCCCGCCCCACACCCTTCTTCACCCCTACTCAGCCTCCTCTGCTTCCTGCATCCACAGTCTCTTGGCCGGGAAGCATTAGCTTCACCCCAGTGTCACTTGGATTCCACCCGCCCACACTGGCCGGCTCCCTGAGTGCTGCTGGTGTTGCTTTTTTCGGCTTCTTTAGATTTCTTCCTTACCTCTCACCACCTCCCCCTCCTTTCTCTCAAATACCTGACTCTGTCTGCCATCTTTGCTTCTTCCTGAAAGGCTGCGAAACAAAGCTCGACCATGAAACTGCTTCCTGGCCCATGCCATCACACTGGTGGGACCCCCAGGGCTTTTCTGTTTGTTTGTTTGCTCTGATTTGTTCTGTTTTGATTTGTTTGTTTTCTTTTTCTTTTCTCGGCTTGGGAGCCCCTCCTAACTGGGAAGTACCACGCAGCTTGGAAGCTACTCCCTTACTCTGCACAGACGCACAGAGACATCCCTGGGGGCATTTCTTTTTTCTTTTTTGGGGTTTTTTTTTGTTTCTTTGTTTTGTTTTCTTCTCTCTTTTATTCCTTTTGTCTTTTTTCATTTCCAGTATCTCGATTTATCCATCTTTTCTCTGTTACCCTTTTTTCATTTTTGTTTCTCCCCATTTCTCAGTCCCTCATCTCTCCACTCCAATAACAAGGTCCCTTAGCACTCTTTTTTGTTTGTGTGTGTTTTTGGCTCCTGTTCCATTTTCCTCTCCCTCATCTTTCCCATACCCCTCTTAGCTCCACACATCACAATCTACCCCCTCCTTCCTGCCTACCTGCACCATGCGCTGAACATCACACTCCCAAGCAGCAGAGGCACGGCCTACTGGAACCTGCCCTGCACTGATTCCGGTCCGCACTGTCAGCTCTGGTACATGCCACAAACAACCCATCCCAGCAACTCCCCTTCAGCTGGACCTGCCCTGCTGTATCATACCAGAATGACTGACCCTGCCATTGGAGAAGTAAAAAGTATCGTGTCCACAGACGAGCAAACAACAAAGAACGCACAGCCCGCCTGCTCAGAAATAACCAAATAAAATAAAAAAGCAGGATGAAACAAACAAATCTACAATCAATAAACGAGGAAAATAACCACTGAATGCCCCAAAGACAGCAGACAATATCAAAACATCTACAAAAGCAGGACAGAATGGTTCCAGCAGGTGTCCAAAATACAACACCAGATGACTTTCCAGTAGAAGAAAACGCACTAGATCTAACTGATAGGGAATTCAAATCCCTAATATTCAGAATTATCCAAGAGTTGAAGCAAAAAACAGACAAAAATGAGGAAAAAATAGACAAATTCATGGAAAATACACACACAAAAAGGAAGAATTCAAAATAACACAGGAACAAAATGCTAAAAGAAATTCACAACTAGAAATCATACAAAAGCAACAATTAGGAATCCAAAAGATAAACAACAAGATCTCAGAAATGGACAGTGTCATAGAAGGGCTGAGAAGCAGGTTTGAAACGATGGAAAATAGGATCAGCAAAATTGAAGACAAACACTTGGATACAACTCTGAGGAAAAATCAGAAAAACGAACAAAGAAACATGAAGAAACCCTGAGAACTATGTAGGATACAATCAAAAGCAAAAATCTGCGGGTGATCGGAGTTCCAGAACGGGGAGAAAACAAAACACAGAGAAGATCGTTGAAGAATTGCTGACAGAAAACTTCCCCAATATCATGAAAAATTTCCCCAAGAAGGTCAACGAACCCCATACAGGACAGACCCCAAAAGAAAATCACCAAGACATATCATAATCACAGTCGCTAAAACCAAAGACAAAGAATCCTGAGAACAGCTCGAGAAAAACAAAAAGTCACATACACAGGAGAAACAATAAGACTAGGCTTAGATTGTTCAGCAGAAACCATGCAGGCAAGAAGGCAATGGGATGACGTATATAAAACCTTGAAAGAAAAAAATTGGCAGCCAAGAATAATACATCCTGCAAAACTCTTGTTCAGATATGATGGTGAAATTAGGTCATTTCCAGATAAACAGAAATTAAGGGACTATGTAAAAACCAAACCAAACTTACAAGACTTATTTAAGGGAGTCTTTTGATCTGAGAAAAAGCAACATCAGACCACAGGCTGAATATAGGACACAGGATTGTACTAGCCAGATACCAACCCAGGAAATGAACTCTTAAGGACTACCCAAAACCAAAAGAATTACAACAGGGAACCAGAGAGGTTAATCTGTAAATGACAACAGCATCAGAACAATAAAAGAGGGAATAAACAGTGTAGGTATAGAACCTTCTAAGGGAGAGGAAGGCAAGGCGATACCAAGTAATAATAGACTGGTTCAAATCTAGGAAGATAAGGGTAAATTTCAAGGTAACCACAAAGAAAGTTAACAAACCTACTCGTCAAAATAAAGAAGAAAAATATAAAGTCTCGGTAAAAACAAAACCTACAAAAACAAATGGAAAAAAATCCACAAACAAAAGGAACTCAGAACAGGAGAGTAAGAGGAACAAAGAAAACGTCAGCACTACAAAATGAATTCCACTCCTAGAGTATATCCTAGAGAAATAAGAGCCGTCACACTAATAGACATATGCGCACCCATATTTATTGCAGCACTGTTCACAATAGCAAAAAAATGGAAACAACCTAGGTGCCCATCAACAGACGAATGGATAAACAAACTATGGTACATACACACAATGGAGTATTATGCAACAGTAAAGAACAATGATGAATCTGTGAAGCGTCTCATAACATGGATCAAACTGGAGGACATTATGCTGAGTGAAATAAGTCAATCACAAAAGGACAAATATTGTATGAGACCTCTACTGTAAAAACTCATGTAAAAGGGTGGGAGGGAACTAAATAGACAATAGATAAGTGGAAACTTGGGTGAAGGGTAAGACAGTACACAATACTGGGGAAGCCAGCACAACTTGTACAAGGAAATGTCATGGAAGCTCCACAGACACTTCCAAACTCCCTGAGGAACTGAATTGCTGGGCGGAGGGCTGTGGGGACCATGGTCTCAGGGAACATCTAGCTCAGTTGGCATAACACAGTTTATAAAGGCAATGTTCTACATTCCACCTTGGTGAGTAGTGTGACTTCTGGGGTCTTAAAAGCCTGGGAGCAGCCATCTAAGATACTCCACTGGCCTCACCCCTTCGGGAGCAAGGGAGGACAAAGAGAACAAATACAAGGAAAAGATTAGGCCAAAAGGACTAATGGACCACAGCTACCATGGCCTCCACCAGACTGAGTCCAGTACAGCCAGACGGTGCTCGGCTACCACCACTGACTGCTCTGACTGGGGTAATAATAGAGGGTCCTGGACAGAGCTGGAAAAGGATGTACAACAAAATTCTAAATCACAAAAAAAGACCAGATTTACTGGCCTGAGAGACTGGAGAAACCCCAAGAGTATGGCTCCCAGACACCCTTTTAGCTCAGTGGTGAAATCACTCCCGAAGTTCACCATTCAGCTGGGGACTGCAAAGCCTCATAAAACAAAATGGGACTATGAGGCAAAGCAGTCCAGGGACAAGGACAGGAAGGCAGGAGGGGACAGGAAAGCTGGTGATAGGAAACCCGAGGTTGAGAAAGGACAATGTTGACATGTTGTGGGGTTAACCATTGTCATAGGGCAATATGTGTACTAACTGTGTGTGTGTGTACTTATGTGCACTAAAATGAGAAACTATTTGTTCTGCAAACCTTCATCTAAGGTACAAAAAAAAAATAATTATGTGAGCTCAAATTGACAACAGCAATTCAAATGTTTGATGGGAAGCCTGGGGGCAGTGAGTTGAAGATAATGGTGATGGAATAATCTGGAAAAGAATAGTGAGAATAGCAGCACAACTGGAAGAATGTAGTCGATGTCACTTAATTGTATGTGTAGAAACTTTTGAAATGGTGTAACTCTGGCTATGTATATTTTCACCAAAAAAAGTTCCTCCAAGGTCGAGAAGGGAGAGTGTTGACATGTTGTGGGGTTGTTAACCAATATCATAAAACAATGTGTACTGTTTAATGAGAAACTATTTGTTCTGTAAACCTTCATCTAAAGTACAATAAAAAATAAATAAAATGGAAAGAAAAAGAGACTAAATGGGCAGCTTCTGTCTGGAGGTGAGATGGGAAGGCAGAGAGGGTTAGGAGCTGGTTGAATGGACATCGGGAATCGGGTGGAAAGGAGAAGTTTGCTGTTGCAGTATGGGGAGAGCAATCAGGGTCACATAAACAATGTATGTATAAATTTTTGTATGGGAGAAAATAAAAAATAATGTTCATAGTAGCTTTATTCATGATAGTTCCAAACTGGACTATTTAGTATTTACTGGACTATTTAAAGCCACTGGGTGGCAAACAACAAAAATTTATTGCCAGACAGTTCTGGAGGCTTGAAGTCCAAATCTAAGCATTGGCAGGGCCATACTCCTTCCAGAGTCTCCAAGGAAAGACCGTTTCTTGTCTCTTCCAAGTTCTGGTAGCCCCAGGTGTTCCTTGGTGTGTAGGTTCATCTTCACATGGCCATCTTTCTTATATCTGTCTCTCTGTATCTGTTCTCTTCTATAATGACATCACTCAGATTGGATTAAGAATAATCTCACGTTAACTGATAACACCTTCAAAGACCCTATTTCCAAACAAGGTCATGTTCACAAGTACCAGTGGTTAGGACTTCAACATAAATTTGGGGGGGACAAAATTCAATCCATAACACATACCTCAGGTAAACTGACATATAATTATTATTATTGCATAGAACACAGGAATAGACCCACAGTCCATTCTCCACCTGCAGGATCCTATTTTCTTTTTCTTTAACAATATTTTATTGTGTTTTCAGTGAAAATTTGCGCAGCAAATAAGGTTCCCATTTAACAATTTCTATACAAATAGTTCAGAGACATTGGTTACATTTTTCACAGGGTGTCAACACTCTTATTATTTCCATTCTAGTTGTTGCGTTTCTATTAATCTAATTTCCCTGCCACCCATTATCTTCTCATCTTTACAGTAAATGCTGACTGTTTGGTCTCACACAGGTGATTTTTTAAGGGAGTAAAGTACTCACAGGCGATATTGTTTCTTTTATAAGCCAACCTACTATTTAGCTGAAGGGTGACCTCCGGGAGTAATTTTAGGTGAAAATTAGAAGAGTGTCTTGGAGTTAGTCTTGGGGGTTCTTCTAGTCTCAATCGGTGCAGTAAGTCTGGACTTTCTAAGAAATTGAGTTTTGTTCTACATTTTTTCCTATTTTATCAGGGTCCATCTACTGAGTTCCTGATCAGAACAGTCAGTAGTGGTAGCCAAGCACTATTTAGTTCTTCTTCTGGTCTCAGGGTGGATGAGGCCATGTTCATGGAGGCTATTAGTCTTGTAGGCTAGTTACTTCTTCGAGGCTTTGGTTTCTTTCTTTCTCTTTTGCGCCAGAGAGTAATAGTTGTGTTTTTACATGGCCAATCACAAGCTTTTAAGACCCAGATGCTACTCACCAAACTAGGATGTACAACTTAAACTTTATGAATTATGCCAACTGACCGAGTTCTCCCATGAGACTATGATCCTAAGCCTTCAAACCCAGTAAACCAATCCTGAGAGGTGTTTCATTACATCTAAGTAGTATCCATTAACTGTGCCCCCTGTGTGCTTTGTTATATATATGAATATATATGCTGCACACACATACATGTATATACATATGCCTATAAAAAACAAACGCATTGCTGCTGAGTCGATTTCAACTCACAGCAACCCTGCAGGACAGAGCAGAACTGCCCCATAGGGTTTCCAAGGAGTGGCTGGTGGATTCGAACTACCGACCTTTTTGGTTAGCAGCGTAGCTCTTAACCACTGCACCACTAGGGCTCCACAGTTACACCTATACACACTCAGGTATATATACCATACAGCTACCTATATACATATATGGATACATAACTTCCTATGTAACCACACATATATTTTTTGGTTGTTGTTTCAGAAATGTATGTCATAGCATTTACCCTAAACATCCCTTTTTCTTGTTTACTTCTTAGTGACATCATTCACTTTGGTCAAGTTGTGCACAATTCACCCATATTAGGTGCTACCTTTCGAACCACCCAAAATAACAAAGTGTCTACTATCTAGAGAGTGGTTCCCCCTACACGCCCCCCATCCCTAGTAACTACCAATTAACATTGTATGTATACCTATTCTTGTCTTTTTATAAAAGTGGGATCATACTGTATTTGTCCATTTGTGACTGACTTATTTCACTCAGCATAATGTCCTACAGATTTATCCATGTTATATTCTGATAATTCATTGTTATTCTTTATAGCTGCATGGTGTTCCACTGTATGTATGCACCAGAGTTTGTTTATACATTTATCCGTTCAAGGTCATTTATGTTGTTTCCATCCTTTTCCTATAGTGGATAGTGCTACAATGAACATATGTGTGCCTATGTCTGTGTGTGCCTTTAGTATTACATCTCTAGGGTACGTACCTAGAAGAAGGATTGCTGGATCGTAACGTAGTTCTATTTTATTGCTTTTTGAGAAAGTGCCATACTGTTCTCCATAGTGGTAGTATCATTTTACAATCCCACCAAAAGTGGATAGGGAGTCCAATCTCCCCATATTCTTGCCAGCATTTGTTGTTTTCTGTTTGTTTTTTTAATTAGTGTCACTTTAGCAGGGGTGAGATGGTACCTCACTGTAGTTTTGATCTGCATCTCTCTGACAGCTACTGATCACGAACACTTTTTCATGTGTTTGTTGGCCACTTGAACATCCTCTTTGGTAAAGTCTTTCATGTCCTTTGCCTGTTTTTTAATTGTGTTGTCTTTTTATGGTTGAGTTACTGACATTTTCTAAATATTTTAGATATTAGATCCTTATTGAATATGTCATTCCCTAAGATTTTTTCCCAGTCTGTAGGTTTTTTTTTTTTAACTTTTAATAAAGTCTTGTGATGAATAAATTGACGAATGAATTGACATGTCAACAGGAGGAACCAATTGCTAAAGAAGGACAGCATGCTTTGTAAAGTAGAGGGTCAGTGAAAAAGGAGAACTCAATGAGATGGATCAACACAGCTGCTGTAACAATGGGCTCAAACATAGCAACAATTGTGACCATAGCCAAGGACTGGGCAACATTTTGCTGTTATACATAAGGTCACTATGAGTCAGAGCCAACTAGATGGCACCTAACAACAGCAACAAGGTAAAATCTCAATTTCTTTCATAGATACAAAGCTATTCAAGTTATCTATTTCTTCTTGAATGAGCTTTGGTAGTTTGTGACTTTCAAGGCCTTTGTCAATTTCATCTAAATTGTTTAATTTATTGGCATAAAGTTATTCACAACAGTCCTTTATTATCCTTGTAATAGAATATAAAGTGATACTTCTTTCATCCTTCATATTGGTAACTGTGTCTTCTTCTCTGTTCAGTCTTGTACCAACTTTTGGGTTCACTGAATTTTCTCAAAATTTTTCAGTTTTTTTTTTCCTATTGCTTTGGTTTCTGATTTGATGTTTTTTATGTTTTTCCTCGGCTTACTTTTTTTTTTTCCTTGTTTCTTAAGGAAGTTTAGGTCATTGACTGTAGAACTTTCTTCATTTCTACTACAGGCATTTAAATTCCCCCAAGGATGCTTTAGGGGCATCCTACAAATTCTGATATATATCTTTTCATTTCCACTCAGTTCAAACCACTTTCTAATTTCCCTTTTGATTTCTTCTTTGATCCACGGGTTATTCAGAAGGGTTCTTATTCAGGTCTCAACTGTTTGGGGATTTTCCAGAGATATGTTACTGATTTCTGATTTAATTCCATTGCGGTTAGAGAACATACTTTGTATGACTTAAATTATTTTAAATTCATTGATACTTGTTTTATGGTCCAATATATAGTCGATCTGGTAAATGCCCATGTATACTTCAAGAAATTGTGTATCCTGCATTGCTGGGTGGAGTATCAATCAGGTCAAGTTGCTTGATAGTGCTGTTCAAGTCTACTGTATCCTGGCTGATTTTCTGCCTTCTTGTTCTATCAATTATTGAGAGAGGTCTTGAAATCACTGACAATAATTGTGGATTTATTTCTCCTTGCAGTTCTATCAATTCTTGCTTTATGTGTTTTGAAGTTCTGTTAATTATGCATATAAATGTTTAGGATTGTCATGTTCCCTTAATTAATTGACCCCTTTATCATTAAAAATGACCTTCTTTATCTCTGGCAATGCTCTCTACCCTGAACTCTACTTTGTCTGATATTAGTCTAGCCATTACAGCTACCTTTAAAAAATTTTTTATTGTGGTAAATATAAAACAAAAAAATTTTTTAATCATTTTTTAAGTGTACAATTCAGTGCCCAGCTACCTTCTGACTAGGATTAGCATGGTATTTTGTTTTTCATTCTTTTACTTTTAACCTTCTTGTTATTAACTCAAGTATATTTTTTGTAGGCAGCATACAGTTGGATTTTGCTTTTTTATCCACTCAGACCATCTCTGCCTTTTGGTTGGGATGTTTGTACCATTTACATTTAATGTGCTTATCATTATGGTTAGGTTTGAGTCTACCATCTTGCTATTTGTCTCATCTGTTTTTGTTCCGTTTCCTCTTTTCTGCCTTCTTTTTGATTTAGCAATCTTTTTTTATGATTCCATTTTATTTCCATTATTGGGTTACTGTCTATAACTGTTTTGTTATTTTAGTGGTTACTTTAAGGTTTATAGTACACATCTTTATCACATCGATATTCAAGCGATATTATACTACTTTACATATAGCTTAAGAACTTTATAATAGTGTATTTCCATTTCTTCCCTCCCAGATTGTATTTGTCAAGAATTTTATCTTTAAAAATGTTATAAACTCCACACTACATTGTTAAAATTTTTGTTTAAACAAATTATCATTCAAAGATATTTAACTAATAATAAAAACATCTTATACATTTTCTCACAGTTATCATTTCCAGTGTTCTTCATCCATTTGTACATATTCAGATTTTCATCTGGTATCATTTTTCTTCTGCCTGAAGAGCATCCTTTAACATTTCTTATACAGTGGCTCTTCTGGTGATGAATTCCTAAAACTTTTGTATATCTAAAAACTTCTTTTACTTCGTTTTTCAAAGATATTTTTGCCTGGTAAAGATTTCTAGGTGGACAGCCTTTTCTTTCTGTATATTAAAGATGTTGCTCTACTCTCTTATTTGCATTTTTTTTATGACAAGAAATCTGTCATCCTCCTCTTTGCTCCTCTGGCTTTTAAGATTTTTCTCTTTATCAAAGGTTTTGAGTAATTTGATTATGATGTGCCTTGGTGTAGTAGTCTTTTTTTTGTGTGCTGGGGATTTACTGAACTTCTTGGATAGTGGGTTTATAGTTTTCATCATGTTTGATAAGTTTCTGGTTATTATTTCTTAAAACATATTTTTCTCTCCTCTTCTCCCTCTTTGGGGACTTGACATATAATATACCCACATCAGGTGGCTTGAAGTTATTCCATGCTTAATGATTCCTTTGAAAATGTTCTGGATTCTTTTTTTGGTCTGTGTTACATGTTAAATAGTTGGTTTCTATTTCTATACCTTCAATTTCACTATCTACAAGGTCTAATTGCCATTAATACTCTTCAGTATACATTTCATTTCACACATTGTAGTTTTCATCTTTAGAAATTTAATTTGGGTAATTTGTATCTTCCATACAGAACATGGAATTTTTTAAAAACATATGGAATGCATTTACAAGTATCTTTGATTTTGCTGGGTGCTAGATAAGTTTTTATTTTCCTATAAACATACTGAGTCTTTTTCTAGGATCCACTTAAGTTACTTGGAAACTGATTCTTTTTGTTTTTGCTTTTATGATTTGCTAGGTAGATCTGGAGCAGTGTACCGTCTAGAGCTATTATACCCCACTATGAAGCAAGACATTCCGGAGTGTTCTAGTCAATGGCCCATGAATTATGGTCTTGCTGGAAGCAGAAGGCATGGTTTCTTCAAGAACAGACACTGTTCACTCTAACCCTTCAGGCAGTTCTTTCCTAGCTTCAGAAAGTTTCCTCACATGCATGTGCTTATCAGTGCTCTGCTGAACACTTGAGGGAGGCCCTGTGTAGATCTCCAGGGTTCTCTTTCTGTGTAGCTCGCTCTTCTCTGGTACTCAGTTCTATAAACTGTAGTCGCCTTGGTCTCTCCAGACTCTCAGCTCCATATCCACAACTCAGGGAATCCACCAGGCTCCACCTCAGTTTCCCCTTTCCTGTGCTGTGGCGTGGAAACTGTTTAAGGCAATAAGCTAGGGCAATCATAGGGCTCACGTTATTTCCCATTACCGAGGGATCACTGTCCTTTGTTGCCTGGTATCCAATGTTTGAAAACTTTTGTTTCATCCTATGTTGTCTGTTTTTATTATTTTGTTGTTGTTGTCATTTGTTTTGGTTATTTCAAGGCAAATTTTGTCACTGTTACTCTATCTTGGCCAGAGCAAAAATTCTATATTTCATTTTAAAGCTATCTATAATTAGTTTTTCACCCATTCCTCTATTACTATAACCATCAAAATTGTTGACAAAATTTGTTTTATCATTTTATTCTATTATATTCTCTCAGAAGGAACAAAAGAGTAAAGCCGAGATTTATTCTCCAAGACTAATAGATTAAATTCTTCTTAGTTTTTAGGTGGAGACCTAAACAACAATTTTCAAAATCTTACTTGAACAGCCAGTATTAGGAGTAATTTCATTCTACAGAATTGGAAGCCTTAAGGCCTTAATAAAATACACAAGAGCAATCCATAAATATCTCTGTTTGCAGAGAAGAAAACAAAAGATCATGAGTATGTTGTTGGCAGAGTTGAACAGCTGGGTATCCTACTGTGAGAAGGCCTTATTTTATTAGCAAAAACAAAATACTTTTACAGCACAGCTCTTTTTCAAGTGTTTTACACACAACTGTATTACCGACCTTTATTTATTTTTATTTTTTTAAATAACATTTTATTGTGTTTTAGGTGAAAGTTTACACAGCAAATTAGGTTCCCATTTAACAATTTTTATACAAATTGTTCCATGACATTGGTTACAATTTTTACAATGTGTCAGTATTCTCATTGTTTCCATTCTGTTTATTCTGTTTCCATTGATATAGCTTCCCTTCCCTTCTCATCTTTGCTTTCAGGTAACTGTTCACCATTTGGTCTCATACAGTTAAGTGTTAAAGTGAGTAAATTACTCACGGTTGATATTATTTATTTTTAAAGCCAATCTATTATTTGGCTGAAAGGTGACCTGCAGAACTCTCTTCAATTCTAAGTTCAGAAGGTATCTTAGGACGACAGTCTCATGGGTTCCTCTAGTCTCTATTGGTCCAGTAGGTCTGACCTTTTTTGAGAATTTGAGTTTTGTTCCACATTTTTCTCCAATTCTATCTAGGACCTTTTATTGTGTCCCTGGTCAGAATGGTCGGTAGTGGTAGCCAGACACCATGTAGTTCTGCTTTTGGGTTAGAAGAGGTTGTGGTTTATATGGGTTATTAGCACTGTGGACCACTTTCTTCTTTGAGCCTTTGATTTCCTTCATTCTCTTTTGCTCCATACAACTACAGATCAATAGTTGTATCTTAGATAGCTGCTCACAAGCTTTTATAAGACCCTAGAAAGTACTCACCAAACTAGCATATAGAACATTATCTTTGTGAACTGTGTTATGCCAGTTGACCAAGCTGTCCCCCGAGACGGTGGTCCCAAGCCTTTGACCCAGTAAACCAATCCTGCAAGTTGTTTGGATATATCTAGGAAGCCTTCATAACTGTGCCCACTATGTGGTTTGTTATATATGTGAATATATATGTAGCACACACAAACGTGTATACATATGCCTACATATACATCTATACATGCACATGCATTTACTTGCATATGCCTTCCTATACACATATATGCAACCATATCTACCTACATAACCAGACACATATTTTTTGGCTGTTTTTACTGTTGCTGAAAAATTATATATTTTTAGCATTTACTGAAATTGTCCCTTTTCTCATGTACTTTTTTCATTATTATGCTTTAGGTGAAAGTTTACAGCTCAAGTTACTCATACAAAAATTTATACACATATTGTTGTAACCCTAGTTACAATCCCTATAATGTGACAGCACACTCCCCCTTTCTACCCTGGGTTTCCCATGTCCCTTCAACCAGCTACTATCCCTTTCTGCCTTCTCATTCTGCCTCTGGACAGGAGCTGCCCATTTAGTCTCATGTATCTACTTGAACTAAGAAGCACACTCTTCACAAGTATTATTTTATGTTTTATAGTCCAGTCTAATCTTTGAAGAGCTGGCTTCAGGAATGGTTTTAGTTCTGTGTTAACAGAGAGTCCGGGGTCTCCTGTACTTCTTATTGTCTTTATTTACGTTGGTCCAGTTGTGCTGACTTTATCCATATCTGGGATTGCTTTTCCCATCACCAAAAGTAACAAGTGTCAACTATCTAGAAAGTGATTCCCCCTCCCTCTTCCTCCCATCCCTGATAATCATCAAAGAACTTTGCTTTCCATGTGTATATCTATTCTTGACTTTTTATAATAGCGAGACCATACAATATTTGTCTTTTTGTGATTCACTTAGTTCACTCAGCATAACGTACTCCATGTATGTATGTACTACAATGTGTTTATCCATTCATCTGTTGATGGGCACTTAGGTTGTTTCCATCTTTTTGCTATCGTGAATAATGCTGCAATGAACACAGGTGTGCATATGTCTATTCATCACTGCTGCAATGAACACACAGGCGTGCAAGTCTATTCATGTCACTGCTCTTATACCTCTAGGATATATACCTAGGTGTGGGATTGCTGGATCATATTTATTTCTATTTCTAGATTTTTGAGGAAGCGCCATACTGTTTTCCATAGTGTTTGTACCACTTTACATTCCTACCAGCAGTAAGAGTTCCAATATCCCCACAAACTCGCCAGCATTTGTTGTTTTCTGGGTTTTTGATCACTGCCATTTTTGTAGGGGTGAGATGGTATCTCATTGTAGTTTTGATAGTTTTGACTCACATCTCTCTAATTGCTAATGATCGCGAGCATCTTTTCATGTATTTGTTGGCTGCCTGAATGTCCTCCTTGATGTGTTTGTTCACATCCTTTGCCCATTTTTTTTAGTAGATTGCTTGTCTTTTTGTTGTAGAATTGAAGTTTTCTATATATTTTAGAGATTAGACACTTATCAGATGTATTGCTGTCAAAGATGTTTTCTCAATGTTTTTTTGGTTTGTTTTTTCACTCTGTTGGTAAAGTCTTTTGATAAGCATAAGTATTTAATTTTTAGGAGGTCCCAGTTATCTAACTTATCTTCTGTCATTCATGCATTTTTAGTTTTGTTTAATAGATGATGCTGAAAATTAGGTCCCGCAGTTTTGACCTTATGTTATCTTTCAGGAACTTTACAGTTTTAGCTTTAACATTTAGGTCTTTCATATATTTTGAGTCAGTTTTTGTGCGTGGTGTGAGGTATGGATCCTGATTCATTTTTCTACATATAGATATGCAGTTTTGCCCACACCTTTTGTTAAAGAGGCTGTTTCTTCCCCATTTAATGGACTTTGACCCTCTGTCAAAGATCAGCTGCCCATAGATGGATGGATTTATTTCTGGGTCCTCAATTCTATTCCACTGGTCTATGTGTCTGTCACTGAACATGTACTACTGGGAAGTATGAAGACTCCTAGTTTGTTCTTCTTCTTCAATATTGCTTTAGCTATTTGAAGTCTCTTTCCTTTCTGTAGAAAGTTGGAAATTAGTTTTTCCATTTCATTAAGGAATGTTGTTGGGATTTGGATCAGGACTGCATTATATCTATAGATCACTTTTGGTAGTATTGACATTTTCACAATGTTAAATCTTCCAAACTATGAGCATGGAATGTCCTTTCACTTATATAGATCTCTTTTAGTTTCTTGTATTAGTGTTTTATAGATTTCCTTGAATAAGTCTTTTACATTGCTGGTTACGTTTATTCCTAGGTATTTTATATGTGGTGCAATTGATCACTTTTGTGTGGCCTTTCTAGCCATGGTCTTGTAACCCCCCTCCAGGTGATTGGGTGGGACTGTGCAGACAGAGATAGGAAGGGTATTGGTCAGTTTTGCCATCCCGCTGGGCTTGAAATGAGCCATCCCAAGGCAGGAAAGAGAGAGAACCCCACCACTGCCAGGGAAGAACGGCCAGGAGCCGGTGCATCCTTTGGACCTGGGATCCCTGTGCTGGGAGGCTCCTGGGACCAGGAGACAGAGCAAGTTGTAATCCTGAAGATGGTGAGAAGCGGTGGCAGGAGAGACCTGGCAGAAGGAGATGGTGCTGTGGGCTTCCCAGCCCACAGAAAGAGAGAGCAGAATGTCTCTGGGCAGAGGCTGAGGGCCAGGGAGAGGTGTAACTGCGAGCACAGCTGGGAAGAGGCTGTCCTGATGGAAGAACTGTAACCTCCTTAATAAACCCTATAATTGTGAGTATGGTCTGTGAGTTCTACATGGCCATTCCAATGAATTATTGAACCCAGCAGAGAAGTAGAGAGTGTCTTGGGGGAAACAGTTTATGTCAGAATTGGTAAAGATGGCAGAGAAGGGAGGCATGTCTGACCCCTGCCTCATAGTAATCAGCCTTGGGCTGTTGATCTTGAGTCTCCTTCCCCCTTGTGAAGTTAGAGGAGGTCAGATGCCACTCCCATGCCATTTTTACAGTTGGTGTCAGAAGTGGGATTACAGTACACTGAGCTCCTGCGTACAGGAGCCCCAAGAAGGTCTCCTCCCCACCCCCAGGCCATTTCACCCACACATATGCATATGGCCTTGAGTCCCCTGCTGGGGGCTGAAGCAGAAGATCCTGGCCCCCTCATCAATCCTTATCTTGATCAACTAGCTGAGTCTCTGCTTCAAATGGTCCCAGGTGGGAATCCCCATCATTAAATACCTCCCAATTGGAGTGAACAGGACTGACTTGTTTAGGCCTCTTTAACGCTGGGGACCAGCAAGAATTTCCACTGGTCCACTCAACCTCCTGTAGTGCTGCCTTAGTCTTTGTCTCAACTCCATCATTGTCTGCTATATTTATTCCATTTCTTATTAACCATCTAAAAATCTCTGTCCTGCTGTGATAAATTCTTTCCTCATTGCCTCTTCCTATTCTCCTATGAATTGCCCTTGTTTCTTGCATCTGTAAGGCCCATTCAGGGAAGCTGTGCCAACAGATCTGACAAGGCTTCCCAGATTGTTGCTTTCTTTTGCAGTAGTAAGGTTATATGGGGTGCTCATGTAGAAGGGGCTCCCTTGATTACCATATCTATCATGACCTGAATAGGGGGCATACTCATTGGATGAATATTATGATCACTATTAAAGCCATTCCAGCTTAGCTTGCATAAGCAGCACATCAGCTGCTTCCTCTGGAATGTTCCACTGGGTATTTAGAGGGGAAGAAGTGCAGTTTCCCTTCTCAGAGTAAACAAATCTCACTGCAAATTTTATCCAGTCCACCAGGCTGGCTGCCCCCTCTGGGTTAACCTGCTGTATAAATGGATCTAGTATCATCATTCATGACTGTTCCATAGTGAGTTGTGGGTCTTGCATCAACCCTAACATACTCTTCCATTCTGCAGCATTCAAAACTAAAGACATTGCCCCAGTCACTCTCACAGTCCATTTTAGTAACGGTTGCTCAGGAAGCTGACAATACCAATCTACAAACTGAAGCAACTCCTTTATTCCAAACCCCCTTGTTTCTATAGTTTCTTGGTCTTGCCCGTTACCCTCTCAAACTATCTTCTTGGTGACCAACGGTCGTAGAGGAACTTCCTGTTGTTCTGACCTGATTTCTCTTCTGGGTTGGCCCTCTGACTAGACCTGATCAGGTCTTGAATCAGTGCTAAAATCAGCCCCTACGTTCTTTTTCCCTGCCACTGCAGCTATTATGGATAACAGAAACCAAGGAATTTTATGTCTGGTACCTTCCTTATAACTCTGTATTTCCATATGCATCCAATTAGCCAATTCCTCAGGAGTTAGATCCATCCCTCCTAAATTCCATGAATAGCTTTTGCCTTGCGGGACTGATTGCAACATAACAGCTACTTCAATCCATGGGTGTTTCTTATCCTATCCAGAAACCAAAGGTTTCTCATTTTCCCATTTATCCTTTTTTTTCCAAAAACCACATATTACAGTTTCATCTTCTCTTCTCCGCACCTTAACTATCTTCCCATTTGGAGGGCTATTGTAAATGGTACTGATATTTTTATTTCCTTTTCAGAGTATTCCTTGTTAGTGTAGTGGAACCCAACTGATTTTTGTATGTTGATCTTGAACTCTGATACTTTGCTGAATCATTCTATTAGTTTCAGTAACTTTCTTGTGGGGTCTCCAGGATTTTCTATATATAGGATCATATCATCTGTGAATAAGGATAGTTTTACTTTTTCCTTTCCCATATGGATACCCTTTATTTCCTTTTCTTGCCTTATTGCTCTAGCTAGAACTTCCAGTACAATACTGAATAAGAGCGGTCAAAAAGGGCATCCTTGTCTCATTCCCATTCTCAAGAGGAATGCTCTCAATCTTTCTCTGTTGAGAATAATGTTGGCTGTTGGTTTTCCATATATGCCCTTAATTACATTGAGAAATTTCCCTTCTATTCCTATTTTGCTGAGAGTTTTTATCAGGAAAGGGTGTTGGATTTTATCAAATGCTTTTTCTGTGTTGATTCAGATGATCATGTGATTCTTTTCCTCTGTTATATTTATGTGGTAAATCACACTGATTGATTTCCTACTGTTGAACCATCCTTGTATCTCTTGTATGAATCCCCCTACTTGTTTGTGATGTTTTATTTTTTTGATATGCTGTTGAATTCTGTTGGCTAGAATTTTGTTGAGAATTTTTGCATCACGATTCATGAGGTATATTGTTCTGTAATTTTCTTTTTGGTGGTGCAGTGGTTAAGAACTTGGCTGTTAGCCAAAAGGTCAGCAGTTTGAATCCACCAGACACTCCTTGGAAACACTATGCGACAGTTCTACTCTGTCCTAAAGGGTTGCTATGAGTTGGAATCGACTCAACAGCAATGAGTTTGGTTTTTGGTTTTTTGCCTGGCTTTGGTATCAGGGTTTTGCTGGTTTCATAGAATGAATTAGGGAGTATTCCTTTCTTTTCTATGTTCTGGAATAGTTTGAGTAGAACTGGTATCAACTCTTCTCTGAATGTTTGGTAGAATTCTCCAGTGAAGCTGTGTGGGCTGGGTTTTTTTTTAAGACATCTTCAATTTCTTCTTTTGTTATGGATCTGTTCAAATTTTCTACCTCTAATTGTATTAGTTTAGGTAAATAGTGTGTTTCAGTAAATTTGTCCATTTCTTTACATTTTCAAACTTGTGGGAGTAAAATTTTTCAAAATATTCCATTACAATCCTTTTTATCTTAGTTGGTTCTGTTGTAATGTCACCTATCTCATTTCTTATTTTCATTATTGGTACCTTCTCAGTTTTTCCCTTGGTCGGTTTGGTCAGTGGTTATCAATTTTATTGATCCTCTCAAAGAACTCGCTTCTAGTCTTGCTGATTCTTTCAACTGTTTTTCTGTTTTCTATTTCATTTATTTCTGTTCTCATCTTTATTATTTCCTTTATACTGGTGAATGTGGACTTCTTTTGCTGCTCCTTTTCTATTTGTTTGAGGTGTAGAGTTAAGCTATTGATTTTGGCCTTTCTTCTTTTTTGAAGTATGCATTTATTGCTATAAATTCTCCTCTGGGCACTGCTTTTGCTGTGTACCAAAGGTTTTGGCATATTGCGTTTTCATTCTCATTTGAGTCTTAAGAATTTTTAAATTTCATTTTAAATTTCTTCTATTACCCAATAGCTTTTTAAGTAAGGTGTTATTCGGTATTTAATTTTTTCCTTGCTCTTCCTGTTACTGATTTCTAGCTTCATAGCATTATGATCAGAGAAGATGCTTTGCATTATTTCAACGTTTTTTAATTTGAGGCTTGTTTTATGGCCTAATATATGGTCTATTCTGGAGAATGATCTATGTGCGCTGGAGAAGAATGTGTACTGTGCTGGTGTTGGGTGATGTATTCTCTATGTATCTATGAGGTGGAGTTCTGTTGGAAGAATAGTCTGCCTTTACCCTCCTTTCCAGGCTGCCTAAGTAAAGGCCTTGAGCCCAGAGCATTCTCTGTTAAGGAGGCTGGGAATTGGGCCGCCTTCTCTCTCCCAGTTCCTTCTCCTTATTAGCAAAGTCTCCCTCCTGTTCTGGGCACACAGTAACTTTCTCTGTCTCTCGCACGTGTGGGCATCATACAGCACTTGGCCAACCCCACTTCTACATCTGTTCCCTGCAGGGAGAGAATGAGTCTCTCATACTACAGCACAAGAGGGGGAGCAGCAGAAGAGAGAAAAGGTGCCGATTGTAAAAGTCGGCCTCAAGGGGTGGACTGAAGAGGAAACAGGCTTTGCAAGGTTTAACATGGGCGCCCATATGTGGTCCGCTACTTCACTACAGTTTGCATTCTTATGTAAGTCCCTGGTATGGAGGCATTATTGTCCACCACCATTATAAAACTTCTGTCCTCCCACTGCAGGGTGTGGAGATCTGCTTTGGTCCTTTGGCCGCTAGGGGTCACAGCCTCATATGTATGTCTCCAAGAGACCACAGCCTCGTATGTATGTCTAATATACTCCTTTGCTGCCACACTGGGGTTGCCCACCTCTTTCTTTAGTCTCTCGGCACCTTCCATTTTTGGAGACAAATTTCAAGTTACTGGTCCATGCCTTGACAAGTTGATTGTATTATTTAGATCTTTTGTATCTTTGTTGAGTTTCTTTCTAGTTGTTCTGTCCAATGTGGTGTATTAAAGTCTCCTACTATTATTGTATAACTGGCTCTCTTTCCAATTCTGTTTGTTTTATGTATTTTGGAGCTCTGTCATTGGGTGTGTAAATATTATGATTATGTTCTCTTGGTGGATTGACTCTATAATCTTATAGAATGCCCTTCTTTGTCTCTTATAATGGATTTCGACTTAAAGTCTATTTTGTCTTTTGGTTACTCTTTGCTTGATATATTTTTCCATCTTTTGATTTGTAACCTATTTATGTATTTGTCTCTAAGGTATGTCTCTTGTAGGCAACATATTGATGGGTCACTTTTTTTATCCATTCTGCCATTCTCTGTCTCTTGACTGGTGCATTTAATCCACTTACATTCCAGGTGATTATCAATAGGCAGGGATTTACTCCTGCCATTTTGTTATGGTTTTTTGTTTGCTTGTTTTTGGTGGGTTTTGTTTGGTTGGTTGGTTTTGGTGTTAACAGTTTCTTTGTTCTGCTTAATTTTCTGTGCTGAATTCTTTTTCTTTGTGGATTTTCTTTTTGTAGCCTCTGTTGTTGATTTTGTGTTTACTGAGTCTTTTTGATTTTCTTCTTTATTTTGGTGAATAGATATACTTTCTGTGTGATTATTCTGAAATTTACTTTTATCCTCCCAAGTTTAAAACAGTCTGTTATATGTTGATATTGCCTTGACTTCCTCTCCATATGGAAGTTCTATAACCATACCATTTATTTCCCCCTTTTGTTTTGAAGTTGTCGCTTACAAACTGACATCTCTGGTTCCATTTTCAGTTTTGCAGCTTTATTTTTGTGAATTCTTTATCTGGGTTGGTATACGGGTGATGCTGTTGTGTGTCTTAACCTCAGGTTGTTGTCTGATGTCATTGGTTCTCTGAAGGACTTCCTTTAGTGTTTCTTGTAAGGTTGGTCTGCTTTTACAAACTCTCTTAATTTCTGTTTTTCTGGTAATGTCATAGTTTTGTCATCATATTTGAAGACAATTTTGCTGGACATATGATTCTTGGTTGGCAATTCTTTTCTGTCAGAGTTTTATATGTCATCCTATTACCTTTTTGTGTGCATGGTTTCTGCCAAGAAATCAGCCCTTAGTCTTAGATGATATTTCATTTTTCATGAGCTGCTCTCAGAATTCTTTGTTTTTGGTTTTGGAAAATTTGATTATGTTTTGGTGACTTCCTTTTGGGGTCTATCCTGTTTGGGGTTTGTTGAGCTTCTTGGATGGAAACCTTCTCGTTTTTCATTATATTAGGGAAGTTTTCTGTCAATAAATCTTCAAAGATTCTCTCTGTGCTTTTTTCCCCATCCTCTTCTTAATTCCTATTACGTGTAATTATGCCTTTTTATAGTGTCCCACATAACTCAGGCTTTCTTCTTTTTTTTCTGATTGTTCCTCAAATTAGTATTAAGGGTCAGGAATTTGTCCTCTGTTTCTCTGATTCCTCCATTAATTCAATTCTACTTCTATGTCCTTCTGTTGACTTACCTATTTCTGATATTTTATTGTTAATCTTCTGGATTTCTATTTGTTGTTTCTATATAGTTTCTAATTGTCTATTTATTTTGTCATTTTGTTCTTGTATTGTTTTCCTGAATTTTTCTAAGGTTTTGTCTGTGTTTACCTTGATCTCTTTTAGGATCCTATATATGTCTTGAATTCCTTACCAGGTAGTTTTATAACCATTTCTTCCTCAGGAAGGTTTTCTGCCCATTTTGCTCACTTGTTTGAGCCATCTTATCCTGTTTCTTCCTGTGATTTGTTATTGTCTGCAGTATCTGAGGCATTAAGGTGTTTATTAATTTATTTACATATTTCTTTACTAATTGTATGCGTGTTTGTTTTGTGCTGATTTATTTTGTTTTGATGTATCTGGAGCTTTGTTTCTTCTGTTTCTGTTTAGAATGTCTTTCTTCCTTTGTATTATTTTGTTTTTTTTGTGTGTGTTTCTGGCCTGCGTGTGACTTTGGTGGTGTTGGCTGAGCGTGATTTCCTCTTATTAGTGGGTATGGTGGGTCTCGCTCATGTGCGACTCCTGTGTGGTTAGGCTCATATATCTTCTCTTACCAGATTGAGTGGGGTTGGGAGAGCAGGTTCTTTCCTTGATATTGGGTGACAAGTGTTGGGTGGTCAAGAGCCCTCCACAGCTGTGGGATCCTTCCAGGTTGGTGCTAGCCATTAGTGCATTCTCTGGAGGTCCAGGCAGGATGTCTTCATATCCACTGTGAGGGAGTGCTACCCAAATGGAGGGCTAGCCCACTCTGTGTGCATGAATTGGGGTCCCAGTAGGTGGTGTGGTGTCAAAGGGTTTCAGTGCAAGTGAAGACAGCCTGCAGGAACTGTTTGGGTGTGGGACGTGTGATGCTGCAGCCAGGCAGAAGCTGGATGTGGGCACTAGGATCTCCTGCTCATTGTTTGGCAGAGGTGCAGATGGTGCCTGTCAGGATGTGACTGGTACTGCTGATGAGTCGATGTGTCTGTCCAGTTGGCCAATGAGATGTGGGTGCACAGAGGGTTCTCACCGGTTGCTGGGTTGGGCTATGTGTGTGTGCACTGTAGGCTGCTGGGTGGTCAGGGCGAGGGTACACAGGTCACTGGTCACCAGGTGGGTGGGCCAGGCTTGTGCACAGCACTGTGAGTCTCCTACACCTCAGGGAGCGGGTGGTGGGGGTGGTTGGGCTTGTGCAGGTAAGTGTAAACAGCCTGCTCCTCTGCGAGGGGGTCGGCAGGGCTGGGCTTGGGCGTGCAAATGCAAGCCACCTGCACCTCAGAGAGGGGGTGTTGTCTGTGGCCAGACTTGCCTGCATCAACTAGGGCCTCTTGTACCTCAGAATGGGGGTAGCGGGCAGGCCTGGGTTTGCACGCCTTGCCTCTGTCTGCCTGTGTCTCAGGGCACATGCTAACAGAGATGGCAGGCAGGGTGACTGCTTGCACAGGGCTGTTTTTGGGGGGGTCTAGTTGTTACTCTGTGGGTTGACTTTTCACTGGGTGGCTCCCATATAAACAGCCAGGTGCCTCCATCAACAAGCAGTCCCTGCACTAATACCTAGCTCCTTCCCTTCCTGCACTCACCAGAGGAGCTGGAGCTCTCACCTGCCCTTCTGCTTCTCCCCTGCAATTGTGCACTTCCTGTCTACACTTTCTCCTTCCCTAAAGCTCAGATGACTCAGTCTGTTTCGCTTGCCCTAGAGGCACTTCCCTATGATTCCCTGGTTTCAAAGCTATACCCCTCCCACGCTTCCCCCCAAGGCTGCCCTGTCCCTGGCTGCGTCCTACTCACCTAGTAGTTTCTTTCCGGAGTTGTACGTACAGAATCTCTGCCACCAAATGTGTCTTCTTTGCAGTTGCTTTCCTGGGTTCCTCACTCTGGGTTGTTGTTCAATGCCATCCCAAAATGACCACGCTGCTCCACGCCAGCAGGCAGGGTGCCGTTGATCCACAAATCTCTGTTTTCCTGCTGGCCTCATTCTGCCTCTCCTTCCAATCAGAGCTCAGTCTGTTTCTTCAACACTCTGTATGATGCTCTGGGATCCAAGGTCGTATTTGTGTCTATTTTACTTGGTTTCTCAAGTCTTTGTTGTCAGGGGGTCGTTACGGTGTGTGTACTTAGGGTGCCATATTGACCAGAAGTCCTAGCTTTATTTTCCTTTGCAGCACTTTACTGCCTCTTGAAATTTTACTATATATTTATGGGCTACCTTATTTTCTGTCTTTCTCCTTCATGCAAATGTAAGTTCCATAAGGGCTAGTGCTTATCTAATTCTTGTGCAACATTTTATCTTTATCGTATTTGTGAAATAAATGAAATAACAAGCATGTGCAAACAATATACTCAACATATGTCTCACTATTAACAAGGGATTCTCACTTTCTCTTTATTACTTTTGTAATCAAAAACAAAAAAGTGTTTGAAAACGGGGGGAAAGATGGGGCCCTCAAAGGCTGCCTTTCACCATGATGACTGCCATCTCTCTGGTGACCTCACACCTGGGGATCCCCACCCCAGTCCCACCAGAATCTCCTTCACATTTTCTCTTGAGGCCCTGGCCTACACTGGTACTCCAAGCCAAGTATCAAATATCTTAAGATGACAGTCTTATTATTTTCCTTTCCATAGGTCTTCCATGATGCACCTGGCAAAAATGTCCTATGACCCCAAACTGTGAGAATTTCTTTTCTTATATCTATCTATAGATAGTTTGGGTGGCCAGAGATGCATTTTGCATTACATCGTGTCCTTGAAGTGACAGCCTAAGAGACGAGCTACTCTGAAGATAAATCTCCACAGAAAAACGTTATAGCAACAAAGGAGTCTTTAAGATAGGAAGAATGTGAGATCAGACTAATCATCTCCAGCCATTCCTGTATCTTGTCTCTACTACCAACCCACCATCCACCCACTGCCATCGAGTCGATTCCAACTCACAGCAACCCTATAGGACAGGGCAGAACTGCCCTATAGGGTTTCCAAGGCTGTAAATCTTTACAGAAGCAGACTGCCACATCTTTCTCCAGATCTAATTCTCCCCTACCCATATACTTTTATTTTCTCTTATTAATGGAACCATCTGTTATGTCTTACAAAAAGTCTCCCAGGTTTGGGCTGGTGTGGTTCTCTAAGTCTTTTATTTCTTGAGGATGTCTTTCCTCACTGCCAATCATCTCTAGAATTTGAGCAGTCTGTGTGGTAATTTGTCTCCAAGATGGTCACTGTTACTTCCTTTCCTCCTTGTATGTGTATACCATCTCTCCATCGAGAGGCAGAATCTACTTCTATCCTTCTCTTAAATTTGAGATGGCTGTAGTGACTAGTTTGATTAATATAACACATTGAAAATGATGCTCTGGGAGTTTCCAGGCTAGGTCACACAAAACCTTGCAGATTTTGCTTGACCTGCTGGAATGCTTATTCTTAGAACACTTTCTCTGGGAGCGTCCAGTTGCCATATAAGAAGCCCTATTAACCCGAGACTCTATGCTTGAGAGATCATGTGTAGATTCTCTAGTCAATATCCCCAGTTGAATTCAGCTTTCCAGCCATCTTTGCCAAAGCATCAGAAACATGAATGAAACCATCTCTGACCTTCCAGACCAGCCCATCTACTGATTTATGCTATGCAGAGCAAAAGAATTGCCTAGATGAGCCTTGCCTGTGCTCCCGACTTGTAAATCATGAGAAATAATAAAATGATGTTCTTTAAACCACCTCCCCGCAAAAAAAATTGGGTGTAAAGGCTGATGGCTGCCACACATAAAAATTGGTAGACAACAAACTCCTTGGGGACACGTACTGCCTTAATTCATCTTTAAATTCCTAGTGCTTAGCAGAGCACCTAATAAACAACAGGGGCATGATAAACATTTGCTGAATAAAATAACCTAAGGGGCACCTGAGAGTCCTGGTGGTGCAGTGGTTAAGAGCTCAGCTGCTAACCAAAAGGTGAGCAGTTTGAATCCACCAGCTGCTCCTTGGAAACCCCATGGGACAGCTCTACTCTGTCCTATAGTGTTGCTCTGAGTCAGAATCGACCCAATGACAATGGGTTTGGTTTGGTTTTGGCTAAGGGGCACCTGGCACTATGACATGGCCACTCAGAGGCAGGGAACAATGTGATATTCCAGGGCCAGGAATGGCACAGGTGAAGGATGAAAGGGTAGAGAGTATATTGTACACATTATTAAAAGAAGAAAGCAATTGAAAGTTAGAGCCATATATCCCTTCTAGGGACCTGAAAGAACTACTGCATCAAAATGGCCTGCTTCAACTCTTAACACTTACCCCTTACCTTCTGTTATGGACTGAATTATGTCCTCCCAAAATCTGTTGGAATCCTAACCCCTATACCAGTGGATATAATCCCATTTGGAAACAGTGCTTTCTTTATGTTAATGAGGTCATATCAGCATACGGTGTGCCCTAAACCCAATCACTTTGAGTTATTAAAAGAGCAGATTAGACACAGAAGCAAGCACAAAGGAGAGGAAGAGAGATGCCATGTGGAGATCTTCAAGAAACCAAGGAACACTGAGGCTACAAAAACTGGATGAGACAAGGATCTTCCCCCTGAACTGATAGAGAGACAGCCTTCCCCTAGAGCCAGTGCCCTGAATTAGGACTTATAGCCTCCTGAACTGTGAGAAAATAAATATCTGTTCTTTAAAGCCACCTACTTGTAACATTTCTGTTACAGCAGCACTAGGTAACTAAGACACCATCCCATTATGAAGAGTTCAGATAATATATATATACACTTGCATGAAGATCCCACAAATCTGATGTTTACCCTAAAGCTCAAGGTAACGTCTATCAAGCAAGCTTCAAGAACAAACACTAAATTCTAGCATTCCTGAGTTTTGTGTGTATTTCTTTAATGACATTTCTTCTCTGCCTGCATCTTTACATCTAAAGAGTCCTAGTCTTCTAAATCTCTCCTCACACTGACATCATCCACACTCACTTTTTTCCTTCTCAGGAATTCTCCACATGCATAAACAGATCACACATGATAAAGACGACTAAAGTCCACAAGTCCCACCTCAAGAAAACTTCTATTTAACAATTAAGAAACAGTAATTTGTATATTAGCCTAGGACCCACATAATCACTCTAACTTGATCTCTACTTATGTGCTCAGCATTCCATTTCTACTCAAACCCAGTGCTCACACTCCCCAGGCTGTGATGTATGCAGGACCCTGTGGCAGCTGATGCTCTCCCACTCAAAATTCCCAGAAGGGGACAGCACTCAGCTGTGTCAAATATGCATGGCTTCTCAGACACACAGCAAATCACAGCTAAAATGATTTCCCATGGGGAACACTGTTGTTAGCCATTTTAAAACATTACATGTCAGAAAGAAGAGTCCCTGTTAATCAGTATAATTTTCACATTAATGAGAATTTAGCAAATCTGATAGCTAACTACCTGGAAAATCTGGATTAGGTCAAGGAAAGAAAGCTAAGAGTAGATCCAGGTGGAGAACTGACCAGGAAAAATCTCCAGTATTTCCTCCTCCCTTTTCACACTCAGCTATGCCTTTGCTGTTTATTTTACAGAGAAAATAGAAGCACCTAGAAGAGAACTTCCACATGCTTCCATAACCAAATCTAACAACCTACCGCACCTTTCACTGTATTCTTAGCCTCCTACCTGTCTGAAGGTAATCGCCCCACTTAGCCTTCGGGCACTGGGTCCCAATCTTTCCATGAGTCTAGAGAGATCACTCAACAAACTCTGTCCTGTAAGTCAATCTATCCCTCTCTACATGCTCTAATATAGATGGTTATAAGAGATAGGGGAAGAGATATCAAGCCACATGAAAATTGCCCAGGAGCAGAAGTTCTGAAGAAACAAGGACCTTCCCCCAGAGCCAACAGAGAGAGAAAGCCTTCCTTTAGAGTGGGCACTCTGCATTCAGATTTCTAGCCTCCAAACTATGAGAAAATAAATTTCTGTTTATTGAAGCCACCCATTTATGGTATTTCTGTTAAAGCAGCACTAGATAACCAAGAATTTGCTACTATAACAGAAATACCACAAGTGGATGGCTTTAACAAACTGAAATTTATCCTCTCACGGTTTAGGAGGCTAGAAGTCTAAATTCACGGTGCCAGCTCCAGGGGAAGGCTTTCTCCCTCTGTCAGCTCTGGGGGAAAGTCCGTGTCTCCTTTCAACATCTGTGGGCCTGGCTTTCCTTGGAAGTCTCCACGTGTCTTCTCAACAATCTTGCCCTGGGTCCAGGAGGTTCTCAGCACAGGGACCCCAGGTCCAAGGGACACGCTCTACTCTCGGCTCTTCAGTCTTGGTGGTACTCAGGTCCCTCTAGGACCAAATTTCTGTCTTAGTTATCTAGTGCTGCTATAATAGAAATATCACAAGCAGATGGCTTTAACAAACAGAAATTTATTTTCTCACAGTTTAGGAAGCTTGACATCCGAATTCAGAGCACTGGTTCACGGGGAAGGCTTTCTCTGTCGGCTCTGGAGGAAGGTTCGTGTTCATCAGGATAGCCTCTTCTCAGCCGTGTCCACAGGCAGCCCTCTCTCTGGACCTTGGCCCCTCAGCCCAGCCTCTGCCCTGCTCAGGCAAGTGTTACAAAGCTCTTTAACTCTGCAGATAGGTGCCTGGAAGCACTCTACTCCACCAGTAAACCTTCTTTCCCTCCAGTTTCTCCCACTTGTAATGCAAGTGTCTACCATGTGTCTGTTCCACCACTAGACTTTCGAAACAGATAACTTGTAGTCTAGATTTCACAGTGGCTTAGGCTGGGTTCTCTAGAGAAGCAAAACTAGTAAAAGTGTATAAATATATCAAGGAAACGGCTCACGCGGTTGTACAGGCTGGAATGTCCCAAGTCTGTGTGTCAGGATAGAGGCTTCTCCTGATTCACATAGCTGCAGGGGCTGGCAAACCCAAGACTGGAAGGTTAGATAGCAGGGGTCTTGCTCACAGGCTGTGAAGATCAACAAATCCCAAGACCGACAGGCAAGACTGCAGGTAAGCTGCTAGCTCAAGTCCCAAGAACCAGAGGTCAGATGAACAGGAGGTAGCTGCAGGATCTGGTGCAAATAAAAGCCCCCAAGCCTTGCAAGAATGTCCACTTATATTCAAGGCAGGCCACACGCCCAAGGAAACTCCCTTTCAACTGACTGCCTACTCACAGCAGATCCCATCATGGAGGTGATCACATTATATCAAATCTCATCATGGAAGAGATCACAACATCATATGACTGCCAAACTACATCATAACTGCCAAACCACTGAGAATCACCACCCAGCCAAGATGACACACAACCTTAACCACCACAGTCTACCCCTTGTCAACCTGGCACCTGTACACGTCTCCTTAAACCATACATAATCTCCGAATAAAGACAACTATAAAGTCATACCTGTGCCTAACATGATACAATGAACATACATATAACCAAAAATGCACTAACCCTGTTTACATCTCATATTTTATAAGTGAAGAAAACAAAGATATTTGCTGCACACATACAAGGCAGAAACACTCATAACAATTACAGTCTTCATTTCTGCAATTGATCACATGGGTGTAACTGGTATTTAGAACTACCTTCTTCCACCACCCATTCTGTATTTCCTCTGCCCTCAGCAAGCACCTCAGCTGGTTGTGGTTCTTTGCCTGGTGGGGTGATGCAAACCTTCATTCCTGAAGGGTCTGGGCCATTAGTAGTCATGCCAGAACTGGGTTGCTGTAGTTTTCCATTGACTTTAATCACAGGGCATGGCAGTACTAAGAGACGCCCTAAGAGATCTCCTGTATTCCAGATATACTCTTCTTTACCTCCATTATGTAATATCAATCTGATTTCCTCTTGGTAATCAGGATCAGTCATACCAGCCAATATGGTAACTCCCTTCTTTACCTGTTGATCCAGAGGCACAAGGAGCCCAAAGTGGCCAGGTGGCATTTTTAACTTCCAATTCAATGTAACCATTGGATGTGTCTCCAGATGGGAGCATTCTTCCCTTTGGAATTAAGACCCCTAGACTTGCAGAGCATAGCATCGCAGGGACAGAAAGCAAAAATTTTGCAACTGGGTCACTAGGGGTAATAGTGAGTGGTGGCACTCCTATTTCCACCCCTTGATTCCTGGACCCATGAATTCTGGCTATGGGAGAAACAGTACCACATACTGGATGCTGGTTTAGAGCATATACAGCCTCCTGGAGTACACTGCTCCAACCCTGCAAGGAATTGCCACCTAGCTGGTGCCGTAATTGTGGCTTCAGAAAGCCATTCCATCATTCTATCAAGCCAGTTGCTTCAGGATGATGGGGAACATGGTAAGACCAGTGAATTCCATGAGCACGGGCCCACTGCTGCACTTTATTCACTGTGAAGTGAGTCCCCTGATCCAAGGCAATGCTGTGTGGGATACCATGATGGTGGATACAGCATTCTATAAGTCCACAGATGGCAGTTTTGGCAGAAGCATTACATGCAGAGAAGGCAAATGCATATCCAGAGTAAGTGTCCATTCCAGTAAGAACAAACCACTGCCCTTTAATGATGGAAGTGGTCCAGTGTAATCAACTTGCCAACAGGTTGCTGGCTGATCACCTTGAGGGATGGTGCCATATAGAGGATTCAGCGTTGGTCTCTGCTGCTGAAGACTGGGCACTCAGCAGTGGCTATAGCCAAATCGGCCTTGGTGAGTGGGAGTCCATGTTGTTGAGCCAGTGCATAACCTCCATCCCTGCCACTATGGCCACTTTGCTCATGAGCCCATTGAGCAATGATGGGAGCAACCGGGGAAAGAGGTTCCACAGAACTTGTCATCCTATCCACTTGACTGTTAAAATCTTCCTCTGCTGAGGTCACCCTTAGGATCTTGGAGCAAAGTCTGCTATCCTCTGCAGATAATTACTCTCCTTTCGAGAAATAGCTTTTGGCTTGTTACTGGGCCTTAGCAGAGACTGAATACTTAACCATGGGTCACCAAGTCACCACAGGGTCTGAGCTACCCATCATGAACTGAGTGTTCTCTGACTCACACAGTCATAAAGTTGGACGTGCACAGCAGCACTCCATCATTAAACTAAACATAAGTGGTATATATAAGATCTGGCCAGAGCAGGACCTGAAGGCACAAATAAGTTGCATGAGAAAGTGGCCCAAATGCCCATGGTCTTCACTCCTGTCACATTATCTTTCACCTCCCAGTCTGTACCTATGGCCTCATGGCAGTTCCTTATGATCAGCTGACTGGGGAAGAGAAAACTTGTGCCTGGTTTACAGATGATTCTGTGCGATACGCACACTTGAAAGTGGACAGCAGCAACACTACAGCGCCTTTGTGGGACTTCCCTGAAGGACAGTGATGAAGAGAAATCCTCCCAAAGGGCAGAACTTCGAGCAGTGCCCCTGGTTGTTCACTTTGTTTGGAAGGAGAAATGGCCAGATAGGCAACTGTATACTGATTCATGGGCTGTGGCCAATGGTCTGGCTGGATGGTCAGGGACTTGGAAGGAATATGATTGGAAAATTGGAGACAAGGAGGTATCGGGAAAAGATATGTGGATAGATCTCTCTGAATTGGCCAAGAAGTTAAGATAAGTTAAATGCTCACCAAAGAGCAGCTCATACCACCAAGAAGGAAGTGCCAGGAGCACAACGCGTCCTCTTGGCCTGGGGTCCCTGCACAGAGAAGCTCCTAGACCAAGGAAAGAGTGATGACAAGGACCTCCCTCCAGAGCCAATAGAGAGAGAAAGCCTTCACCTGGAGCTGGCGCCCTGAATTCGAACTTCTAGCCTACTAGACTGTGAGAAAACAAACTTCAGTTTGTTAAAGCCATCCCACTTGTAGTATTTCTGTTATAGAAGCACTATACAGGTTCACAGATGAAGAGGAATTTCACCCTAGGATGGAATATGCCTGAAGTGTCACCCATAATGATTTAGATGATTCTGAAGATGAGATTTGGGACTTGGAGTTGATTTAAGACTTTTAGGATGATATGATGAGGTGACTGTGTTTTACATGTGCCATGGACATGAATTTTGGGTGGCCAAAAGGTAGAATGTCATGGACTGAATTGTGTTCCCCCAAAATATGTGTCAACCTGGCTAGGCCATAATTCCCAGTATTGTGTAGTTGTCCTCCATTTTATGATCTGATGTTATCAGCCAATCAGTTGTAAGGGGATACCCTCCAGAGATCATAAAACTCTTCTTTGACTCCCCATGCCCCACTTCAGCTATCTCCCCTTTTGTTCTCCTTGAAAAAGTTATCTGCATTTTCTCTCTCCACTTCTCCTTTTCCTATTCTCACCTGAGCCCACTCCAATCAGGCTTTTGCCCCCACCATTCCAATAAACCACTCTTGTCAAGGTCAACACTCATCTTCACTTCACCAAATCCAATCCAACTCAGTCCCTGAAAGGCTTTCTTTACCAGGCTACATAGGCACCTTTCTCCTCATAGCACACTGACCATGCCTGTTCCGACTCACCTTTGTTTTCGCCTAGTCATGTTCCCAATTCATAACTGCTGAAAGCCCCAGAGCTCAGCCCTCTGACTCCTTCTCTTCTGTAATTACTCACTTGCTAGGTGATCTTAGTCCGCGGCATGGCTCTAAATACCATCTGCAGGCTAACAACTGTCAGATGTAAATCTCCAGCCCTATCTTCTCCCCTGAACTCCTACTGACGACTCCACTTGCATGTATAATGTTGTTGTTGGTTGTTGTTGAGTTGATTCCAACTCATAGGCCTGGTGGTGCAACAGTTTAGTGTTCGGCTGCTACTAAAAGGTTGGTGGTTGAAACTCACCCATCGGCTCTTTAAGAGAAAGACCTGGCAATCCACTTGCATGAAGATTACAGCCAAGAAAACCCTATGTAGGCAGTTCTACTCTGTCATAAGGAGTCACTATGCATGTCAAATAGGCATCACAATATGCTTAAAACCAAACACATTATTTCCTCTCAACCCCAAACACTTGCTCCTTCCACAATCATCCCCACCTCAGTACATGGCCACTCCATTCTTCTGGTTGCTCAGACAAAAACTTACGGGTTATCCTTGGCTCTTCTCCATCTAATTCATCATCAAATCTGGTTAACACCTCTTTCAGAAAATATTAAGAATTCAACATTTATCACTTTCACTGATGCTACCCTGGTCCAAGCCACCATCATTCTCCCCACCTCCCTACCCCCAAACTGGATGATTGCAGAAACCCTAGCTGTCTCTCTGCTTCTGCTCCTGCTCTCCCTGGCCCCTCAGGCTGCTCTTGTTATAGCAGAGTAACACAATAAAAACATATGTCATGTCACTCCTCCACTCTAAACCATCCAGTGGCTTTCCATTCAAATGTCAACTTTCCAGAAAGATGTCCTCTGCTTATCTGCTCCAAAATACTGCACACACCACTCCTGTGCCTACTCCATAGCTGTTCCCTTACCTAGTTCTACTTTTCTTCTTAGCATCCTGACCAGTGATATATCATGTACTTATTCATTTGTTATCTGTCTCCCTCACCAGAACGCAAAGTTCATGAGAACTCAGACTTTGTCCTCTGCTGCAGCCTCAGCACTTAGAACAACTGTTATACATAACAGACACTCAAACTTTGTTAAATGAGCAGGTAAAAAAAGTGTTGAATAATCAAACAATACTGTTAAAAATGTTGTAATATCAACAGATATTAATTCATCATGATGATTCACAACAACTAGCAGAGAAGCCACTATAATAGTTTGGGAGCAGAAAAGAGGGAGGGAAGTAAATCCTTCTTGACCTAAACTAACAGAGCTTTCTCAGTACACCAAACTAATAATACTAGTAACAATAATGGGATGATGATGCTAGAAGACGCCATTTATTGAATAATCACTGTGTGCCAGGCACTTTCCATATATCTTAGCCTCATAGCAATTCTACAGGGAGAATATTTTTATCCTCACATTACAGATGAAAAACAAACTCAGAAAGTTAAGCAACTCACCCTATGCCACAGAATCTGAAAATACTCACTTGGGACCCAGTTATCCATACACACCTTCTTCTAAAATATCAAATGATAGTACAGCAGGGACCATGCCTAAATAACGTGTCCTTCAGATAACTGGCCATTTTAGTCAAGTCTTCCTGGCTATCGATCTTTCTTGTATCAGCATCCTTTGCCCTAGCTGACACTCAAGACACTAGACCTCAGTTTACAACAAAACAAATGACTTATTTCATTTTAGAAAGAAAAGTACTCTTGATGTGAGTAGGTTCATAAGTCTGGAAAGGAGTCCTGTCTTTATCACTGTCTGCATAAACCTGACAGATGACTTATCTTCTATGTCTCTCCCAAGACTACCTCCATGATAGTGTTTTCAGGAGCTTTTAATCTACCCAGAAATATCTCCCACATTTTTGGCAGTGTCTGCCCATGATTTCCATAGAAGGCTGACACTCCCTTAAGAGAAGAGAGGATGCATAAATGGAGAGCCTTTGAAAGCATTCCCTTTGAGAACGGGAAATAGATAAGGATGCCCTTTATCACCAATCTTATTCAACTTTGTGCTGGAGGTCCTAGCCAGAGCAATTAGGCTAGAAAAGGGCATCCAAATTGGTAAGGAGGAAGTAAAAGTATCTCTATTTGCAGATGATATGATCTTATACACAGAAAACCGCAAAGAATCCACAAGAAAACTACTTGGAACTAATAGAAGATTTCAGCAAAGTTTCAAGATACAAGCTAAACATACAAAAATCAATTGGATTCCTTTACACGGACAAAGAGAGCTCTGAAGAGGAAATCACCAAATCAATACCATTTTTAAAAGCCCCCAAGAAGATAAAATACTTAGGAACAAATCTAACAAGAGACGTAAAAGACCTATACAATCAAAACTGCAAGACACTACTGCAGGAAACCAAAAGAGACCTGCGTAACTGGAAAAACATACCTTGCTCCTGGATAGGAAGACTCAACATTGTGAAAATGTCAATTCTACCCAAAGCGATCTACAGATACAATGCAATCCTGATCCAAATTCTAACAGCATTTTTTAATGAGATGGAGAAATAAATCACCAACTTCATATGGAAAGGGAAGAGGCCCATTACTGAAAAAGAGGAACAAAGTGGGGGGCCTCCCACTACCTGATGTGAAAACCTATTATACCACCACAGTAGTCAAAACAGCCTGGTACTGGTACAACAACAGATACATAGACCAATGGAACAGAATTGAGAATCCAGACATAAATTCATACACCTATGAGCAGTTAATATTTGACAAAGGCCGAAAGTACGTTAATGGGGGAAAAGACAGTCTCTTTAACAAATGGTGCTGACATAACTGGATATCTATCTGCAAAAAAATGAAACTAGATCCATACCTCACACCATGCACAAAAACTAACTCAACATGGATCAAAGACTTAAATATAAAATCAAACATGATATAGATCATGGAAGAAAAAATACGGACGACGTTCGGAGCCCTAATACATGGCATAAACAGAATACAAACCATAAGTAACAGTGCACAAACACCAGAAGAGAAACTAGATAACTGGGAGCTCCTAAAAATCAAACACTTAGACTTATCAGAAGACTTCACCAAGAGTCAAAAGACAAACTACAGACTGGGAAAAAATTTTTGGCTACGACAAATCCAATCAGTGTCTAATCTCTAAAATCCACAAGATACTGCAAAATCTCAACAACAAAAAGACAAATAACACAATTGAAAAATGGGCAAAGGCTATGAACAGGCACTTTGCCAAAGAAGACATTCAAGTGGCTAACAGACATGTGAGGAAATGCTCACGATCATTAGCCATTAGAGAAACACAAATCAAAACTAAAATGAGATACCATCTCACCCCAATAAGGTTAGCGTTAATCCAAAAAACACGAAATAATAATGTTGGAGAGGTTGTAGAAAGACTAGAACACTTATACACTGTTGGTGGGAATGTCAAATGGTACAACCATTTTGGAAATCAATTTGGTGCTTCCTTAAAAAGCTAGAAATAGAAGTACCATATGATCCAGCAATCCCACTCCTTGGAATATATCCTAGAGAAATAACAGCCATCACACAAACAGATATATGCACACCCATGTTCATTATAGCACTGTTCACAATAGCAAAAAGATGAAAACAACCTCGGTGACCTTTGACGGACGAATGGATAAACAAATTATAGTATATTCACACAATGGAATACTACGTAACAATAAAGAACAACGATGAATCTGTGAAACATCCTATAACATGGAGGAATCTGGAACGCATTATGCTGAGTAAATTTAGTCAGTTGCAAAAAGACAAATGTTGTATAAGTCCACCATCATAAGAACTCAAGAAAAGGTTTAACAGTACTATTCAAACTATTTCAGAACATAGAAAAGGAAGCGACACTTCTGAATTCATTCCATGAAGCCAGCATAACCGTGATACCAAAACCAGGCAAAGACACTACAAAAAAGAAAATTACAGACCAATATCTCTCATGAATATAGATGCAAAAATTCTCAACAAAATTCTAGCCAATACAATCAAGCATCATATCAAAAAAATAATACACCATGACCAAGTAGGATTCATACCAGCTATGCAAAGATGGTTCAACATTAGAAAATCAATCAAC
>NW_004443978.1:478380-479776 GCF_000243295.1 Trichechus manatus latirostris | reverse complement strand
ATAAGAAAATCCAACACCTCTACAACAAAAAGACAAATAATCCAAATAAAAAATGGGCAAAGGAAATGAACAGACACTTCACCAAAGAAGACATTCAAGCGGCCAACAGACACATGAGGAAATGCTCAAGATCACTAGCCATTAAAAAAATGCATAATCAAAACCACAATGAGATACAATCTCACCCCGGCATTACTGGCACAAATCAAAAACAAAACAGGAAATAAAAAATGTTAGAGAGGCTGCACGGAGATCGGAACTCTTATATACTGCTAACGGGAATGCAAAATGATACAACCATTTTGGAAAACGATATGGCACTTCCTTAGAAAGCTAGAAATAGAAATACCATATGATACAGCAATCTCACTCCTAGGAATATATCCTAGAGAAAGAAGAGCCATCACACGAATAGACGTTATGCGCACCCATGTTCATTGCAGCATTGTTCACAACAGCAAAAAGCTGGAAACAACCTAGATGCCCATCAACAGATAAATGGACAAACTATGGTACATATACACAATACCGTGTTATGCAACGATAAAGAGCAATGATGAATCTGCGAAGCATCTCATAACACAGATGAATCTGGAGAGCATTATGCTGAGTGAAATAAGCCAAGCACAAAAGGACAAATATTGTATGAGACAACTACCGTAAAAACTCATGAAAAGGTTTACACACAAAAGAAACAATCTTTAATGGTTACGAGGGAGAGGAGGGGTGGGGGGACACTAAACAGACAATAGATAAGTGGTAACTTTGGTGAAGGGTAAGACAGTACACAACACTGGGGAAGCCAGCACAACTTGTACAAGGCAAGGTCATGGAAGCTCCACGGACACATCAAAACTCCCTGAGGGACTGAATTGCTGGGTGGAGGGCTATGGGGACCACGGTCTCAGGAACATCTAGCACAATTGGTATAACATATTTTATAAAGGAAATGCTCTATATTCTACCTTGGTAAGTAGCATCTAGGGTCTTAAAAGCCTGTGAGCAGCCATCTAAGATACTCCACTACTCTCACCCCTTGGGAGCAAGTGAGAATGAAGAAAACAAGATACAAGGGAACGATTAGCCCAAAGGACTAATGGACCACAACTACCACAGCTTCCACCAGACTGAGTGCAGCACAACTAGATGGTGCCTGGCTACCACCACTAACTACTCTGACAGGGATCACAACAGAGGGTCCCCGACAGAGCTGCAGAAAAATGTAGAACAAAATTCTAACTCACAAAAAAAAAGACCAGACTTACTGGCCTGACAGAGACTGGAGAAACCCCAAGAATATGGCCCTGGACACCCTTTTAGCTCAGTAATGAAGTCACTCCCGAGGTTCACCCTTCAGTGAAAGATTAGACAGGCCCATAAAACAAAACGAGACTAA
>NW_004443978.1:466905-477053 GCF_000243295.1 Trichechus manatus latirostris | reverse complement strand
AACTAAAATTCGAGTAAAAAGACCAGACTTAATGGTCTGATTGAGACTGGAGGAACCCCAGGAAGCGTGGCCCCCAGACTCTCTGTCAACCCAGAACTAAAACCATTCCCGAGGCCAACTCTTCAGACAAAGATTAGACTGGACTGTGGGACATAAAATGATATTCATGAAAAGTGTGCTTCTTAAGTAGATACATGTAAGTAAACGGGCAGCTCCTGTCCAGAGGTGAGATAAGAAGGCAGAGAGGGTCAGGAGCTGCTTGAGGATATGAAAAATTAGGGGTAGAAAGGAGGAGTGTGCAGTCACAGTATAGGGAGAGCAATTAGGGTCACATAACAACGTATGGATAAATTTTTGTATGAGAGACTACCTTGAATTGTAAACCTTCCCTTAAAGTACAACAATAAAAAAAAAATTGTGCTTCTTAGCTCAAGTAGGCACATGAGACTAAATGGGCAGCTCCTGTCCAGAGGCAAGACGAGAAGGCAAGGAGAGTCAGAAGCTGGTTGAATGAGCGTGGGAAATCCTGGGTAGAAAGGAGGAGGGTTCTGTCAAGGTATAAGGAGAGCAACTAGGGTCACACAACAATGTATGTATAAATTTTTGCATGAGAGAATAACTTGAATTATAAACTTTCACTTAAAGCACAACAATAATATATATACATATATATATCCAGGAAAATAAGTTATTTAAAAAAAGGGAGAGAGAGAGAAGAGGGGATGCATAATGACTGAATGGAACTGGTAACCAAGCAGAGACATAGGACACTCAGCCCTAACAAGGAGATGTAGGATGCAGTGAAAACTAAGTCCCAGTGTTCTGGGTTCCTGGCTACAGTCGGGCCTTGATGAGACAGACCTCAATCAGGAAGAGACAGATCTAGTCAAGGCCCTAGCTGAGGCAGCCATAAACATAACCTGACCCCTTCTTTTTCACAGTACAGGCACAGACTGTACTCTGGGTGGAGTGGAAGTAGAAAGAGGATGGGCAAAACAGACTTAACTACAATAGTTCAGTGCTCACTCCCATCTTTTTAGTATTAAGGCTCAAGAAGGCTGATTCTGAAGGAGACAGAAGTTAACCTCAGCTATCTGCCTCTCTGGGTTATGGTGAAGTCATTGGCAGCCTTGCATAAAGTCCCTTGCTTTGGGTCAAGGGAAACCAAGAATGGTCATGGCTGTGTTCTCCTGTATTTGGATGTAAAGGTGAAACTCTCATCCATCTCACTCATCTCAGTCCATTCAGCAGATGGCTGCGAGTTGGGAACCGAAAAATAAAGACTGGTCTAGTAAAAACACACAGGCCTTGTACATCTCACTACTGCCTTCTCAGGGTCCGAATTAGATCACTTACGGCAAGAACTCCAGGATTACTATAAAGAAAATGAATGGCCCACAAAATCTCTCCTTTACCCAGTACCTCCTGGTACAAGACATTGTGCAAAGGAGAATTAATATCTAGTTCTTCCTCTCAAGGAGCTCAAAGTTGACATATAAGTTAGACAGACATTTACCTTTACATATGACCCTTTAGTCCAGGAAAAAAAAACAGTTGTGTGTTTTTTTTAAAGACGTCTAAAGTTGTTTTCATCTGAATTAGTTGCCAACATTAAAAAAATTGGAGATATCACCAAATAAAACAAAACAGAAAACCTGGAAAGACTGGAAGATCTAGCCACCCTAGGTCTACATTCCTGCCAGACAGCAATAGCACAAGGCACAGTAGCTGCTGCCCCCTTCAGGTAGAACATGCTGTCTCCACCTCCTAGGTTTTACCTAGGGAAGAAGCTAGATAAAATGAATGAATGTCTATGAACATATATAAGTTACCAAAACTGAACCTAGAGAGAGCAAATCTAAACAGGTCAATGGCTTAGAAGAAACCGTGAAAGTTATCAAAGTGCTATCTTCTTTAAAAAAGCATCAGGCTTAGACAGTTTTACAGGTGAATTCTACCAAAATTTAAAGAAACAAATAATTTCAAAAGTATTTAAGCTGTCCAAAGGAGAGAAAGGAAAGTTAAGAATAGAAAGGTATAAAAAACATTATTACAACTTGGCAAAGATACTATCAAAAAAGAAAATTACAGAAGTCTCACAAATAATGATGCAAAATTTCTAAATAAAATAATACTAGAATCTGGTTACACAATAACAGAGTTCACCCCAAGTCTACAATGATGATTCAATAATAGAAAATCCATTACTATAACTCAGCACATTAACAGATCAAGGGAGAAAATCTGTATATCATTACATAGATGCTGAAGTGGCATTTGATAAAATTCAACAACCATTTTTGATTTAAAAAACCCCACAACATCAGCAACACATCCATTAGTAAAATAATCAGCATGGCACTTAATGACAAAAACACTACAAGCATTCTCATGAAAGCTGGGGAAAAGAACTTTGCTCTAAAAATACAATGCACTTAGAAAAGAGAAAGAAATAAGAGAGATAAAAATTGGAAAGCAAGGGACAAACTTCTTACTGGCAGTTGACATGATAGTCTACCTGGAAAATCCAAGAAAATTAACTAGAAAAGCTATTAGAAACAATAGCATAAGTAAGTTGCTGGTTACAAAATCAGTCATACAACTAAGAAGAATATGTAATATAAGAAAGGATTCTATTTACAATAACAAAAAAGATAAAATAACTAGGAATAAACTTTAAGAAATGTACAGGATTTTAAGACAAACTAATTGAAAAAAGACATTTCTGAGACAATTGGGGAAATCTATATGTGGACTGGACATTATATAACATTAATATTGTTAATTTTGATTAATATGATAATAGCACTGGGGTTATGTACATTTTGAAAAGTCCTTATCTGTTGAAGATACACAGTGAAGTATTTATGCATACAATGATTTGTTTTAAAATACTCCAGTCCTCTACCCTACAAAAAAATAGATGGGAGGAGGGGTAGATGATTCAAGATTGGCAAAATATTGGTATCCATTGAAACTAAGCGATGATACCTTGGGATTCATTATATTATTTTCTTTACTTTTATATATTCGAAAATGTCCACAATAAAAAGTTCAAAGAAACGTGTAGGACCAAAACAAAACCTACAGGGTTTCCAAGGAGCTGCTGGTGGATTTGAACTGCCAACCTTTTGGTTAGCAGACAAGCTCTTAACCACTGTGCCACCGAAACAAAAGACGGGCATAAAAGATATAATAAGTACAAAAGGCAATAAGCTTATAAAAACACACCCAAAAATGCTGCCTGACAATTAAGAAAGGAGCCCTGGTGGCTCAATGGTTAAGTGACTGACTGCAAACCAGAAAGGTCAGCAGATGGAACCCACCAGCAGCTCCAAGGGAGAAAAGATCTGGTGATTTGCTCCCATAAAGATTACAGCCTAGGAATTTCTATGGGGCAGTTCTACTCTGTCCTATAAGGTTACTAACAACAACAATTAAGAAATGCAAATTAAAGCTACGAATCAGATGGCATTTTTCACCAATCAGATAGACAAAGATCAAAATATCTGGTAATATACAGTGTTTGTGAGTGTGTGTGTGTGTGTGTGTGTTTGTGTGTGTGAAGACATCTTACATTGTTGGTGGGAGTACAAATCGGTACAACTTCTTTTGCAGGTAATTTGATTTTATCTTTCAACATTATAACACATACATCCCTTGGTACAGCAATTCCACTTCCAGGATAGTTACAGATACTCATTCAATACGTTTATCTTCTCTCACGCACCATGTGCCAGGCACTGAAGATACAATAGCCAAGAAAACAATGTACCTGCTCTCATGGAGCTTCCACTTTAGCGCAGGAGGAGATGGTCAATAAAGCAAGTCACCAAGTACACATGTAATTATAGTATCAGGTAAGTGATAAGTGCAATGAATAAAAAAGTAAACAGAATAAGGGGGTTGAGAGTGAGGAGAAGACTACTTTGGGCGGGCTGGTCCCGGAAGATCTCTTTGAGGTGACAGTTGAGCAGAGACCTGAATGAAGGAGAACACAAAGCATGAGAATGCTGAGGAGAGTGTTCCAGGCAATAGGGAAGGAAGCCAGGAATAATGAACAAATTTGGCCTTTCCTTCATTTTTCTTTTTATTCCCCTAACAGCCTTTTGTTCATCCAAAGGATATGCATGGGCACCACTTAAATGTCTCTCTTTGACTCCTCACATAAAAATAAAAATTAATCAGATGCTTTTAATACAGTAGATCTTTTCAGGAAGGTGCTAGTTCAGCGTTGTTCCCCCCAAACCTTTCTGTGCGTAACAATCTGATTTCTTCAAAGGATGGATTTCCCATTTTTTCTAAGTGCTATGCCAAACCTGTTAATAAAACTGCATTAAAGCTAAATTATGAGTTTTTAATGCACATAAATATTTCCACAGCAAAGAAAACAGATTAGTTTACAAAAGATATCGACCAGTTGCTAGATCATTCTACACACCTACACAAACACACACAAACTCAGTCCCTGCCTTTCTGGCAGGATTGAGAGCCACTGATTTGGAGGGTTCTATAATTTAATTTCATTATCTTTTAAGCAATGCAGTTGAAATTTCAGTTTTCTTTAAGGGCTATTTGGATAAATATTTTATAGTGAAGTGGCCAGTGTCAATTAAGGGCGTTCTAGTTGACCCCAAGAAAAATGACTTTGCTATAAGACCTGTTAACACTACATGCTAACTTCTTGAAACGACACCAAGAAACACCAAGGCTCCAAAATTGCCATAAATGATATGTTCTACGAACAGCCAAAAGACCAGTACGTGAGGAGAGAAATTTGACCCTGTGAAATATGATCCTATCTCAATTTCAAAGCCAGCTTTACATAAATGTATTCATCTCCTACCCAATGGGGGAACCCAAACAACTGAAAGACTTCAGGATTGTATGGTGATTCCCTTCTTGGACTAAATCATCGGGACTGATTTCAAGTGCCACCAGCCATCTGCACATCACAGGACAGGTTTCCCTCCAACAGCTGAAGGTGCATCCTTCCTTTCCCTTGGGCATCGCGAGCCATTTAATCCTTCCCCAAAGGTCCAGCATTTCCGAGCAACGAAGGCCACTTCTGACTACTAGTTACCCGAAGAGAATAAGAATAACCGAAGTGAGAATTGGGGTTGCTGCGAAGCTTCCACACACGCCAATCCAGTTAGAGGGGCGCTCGCTCACGCACTTGGGTTTGGGTTCAATGCAGAAGAGGAGAGCCGGATACACTCCAGTGCTCTCTGGGTCCGCAGCCCGCTACTCCATGTCCCACCTCTTAAGTGCCTCGCGTCCAGGGGCCTCCCCAGGGATTTCCTTACCCCCTCCCTTCCTCGCCCGCTCAGGGTTCTGATTTCTCGGCCGGTCCAACCCCCTAGGAGGGGCTGTTGTCCAGCCCTGCTGCCGAAGGGGTCCCCACGGGCTTATCTGGGAAAGGTGTGGAACTGGGTTGGGAGTGCCGGGGGTGTGAGGGGGAGGTATGGTGAGACAGAAGAGGACACCCGGGGACTGAGGGGTAGATGGGGAGTGCTCCTCCCGGCAGGTAACTCGGGAGGGGGTAGGGACCTCGGGGGCTGCCCGCGGGCCGAACTTGCCAGCCAGATGAAGAAGGGGTCCGGGGATGCGTCGGAACAGAACACTGGGGGGACAGGGACGCAGGTAAGGGGCGCTCCAGCAGGCAGGTAACTTGAGGAGGGATGGAAGGCTCGGGAGCTACCTGCTGGCCAGGTAAGTGGCCCCGCCCCGCCCCTGGCGCAGCGCCTCACCTGCCCAGAGCCCGCTTCATGCCCGCGTCTGCCGCGCAACGTTGCTCGGCCGGCCCCTTGCCCGCCAGACGTAGGTTCTGCTTCAGGCGGCAGTCGGCGTCCAGCGCCGCAGCGGCCGAGCCTGAGGAGGATGAGCCCGAGGCGACGCAGCGCTCATGCTCCAAGGCGACGGGCTCGGTCCGCTTCCTCATTCCGCGGCCGACAGGGCCCGCCGCCGAGGGCGCCAGCTGACCTCGTCCGCCCGCCTGCGCCGCTCCCGCAGCAGTCTCCACTGCCCGGAGTCTTCGCCGCAGCCGCCACCGCCCGGAGCCCGCAGCCCCTCACATCTCAGCCCAAGCGGCGGCGCCTGGCTACCGACTGCCACCGGCCTGGCGGGCCACGCCGACCAATCAGCGCCGGGATCCCGCCGGCCCCGCTCCACCCATGCCCGCCCCCTGCGTTCCTTCGCCCTAGTTTCATGAGGAGCGCACCCATCCGGCGCCAGCCCGCAGCCATCTTGGGGTAGGGCGGGCGAAGCCGCGGCCGCGCGTCATCTTAAGGGCAAGGCCAAGTGGACTGCAAGTCTTGCTGAGCCAGGGCGTGGGCTGCGCAGGAGGTGAGAGTTGCCTTCGCGAGTGTATTGAGCAAATGCACCACGGTCGTGCTCCAGATCACTAGCTGAACGGTGAGAACAGGGGAGGAGTGGCCACAACGGGCAGCCCCTCCGCTCGCACTCCACACCGGAAACCCAGTTGGAATAAACCCTGGAAAAGTTCTTAAATGTTTTAAGAACACAAAAAGAAAGGTAACATCACAATTCTGTTCTGATGTGTGTGTGTGTGTGTATGTGTAACACAAATGTTTCTCCACCTCGGGAATGGTAATTCCATCCTTGCATTACCTCAGGCCAAAACCTTGGGGTCATCATTGGTTCTTCTTTTCATATGCCACAGTAGTCTCCTGTGGGTGGTGCAAACCATTAAGGCCTCCCTGCTACCTTAAAGGTTGGAGGTTTCTGTCCCCTAGAGGTGCCTCAGAAGAAAGGCCTGGTGATCTACTTCTGAAAAATCAGCCATTGAAAACCCTGCAGAGTACAGATCTAGTTTCACATACATAGGGGTCACATGAGTTGGAGTTGACTGACAGCAACTGGTGTGCCACAGCATGTTATCTTTCAGCTCTACCTTCAAAATCAATCTAGGATCCAACCACTGCTCATTACCTCCACCATCATCTCTCACCTGGATTATTTTAATAGCCTAGCTGGTGTCCTTTGCCCCACTTCAGCTGACTTAACTCACTCACCACAGATGTCCTTTTAAAAAAAAAAAAAATTTAACCTAGGTCAGATCCTGTCACTGTCAAAACACTTCAACAGCTCCCCATCTCACTCAAAATAAAATCAAAAGTTTATGAAGTGGCATAAGGGCCTGTCTGATATGGCTTCCAACCTCTTCCTCACTCACCCTGCACTGGAAACACAGCCTCCATGTATTCCTTGTGCACAGGCCACCCGAATCCCCACACACCCCCCACCAGGGCCTTTGCACTTGCATTGTTGCTGCCAGGCATTCTCTGCACTTCCCACTGCCACGTGTCCACATCACTGCCTCCCTCCCATTCTTCAGTTTTGTGCCTTCTCTGAGCGATTTAACTCAGAACCCTCAGACCCTGGCACCATCACTCTGTTCTTCTTTGACTTATTCTTCTTAGCACATATCACCAATATATCTGTCATGAATGTATCTATGTATTGCTGTTTTCCCACACTAGGACATGTACTCTGAGACCAACGATTTTGCTCACTGCTTTGCTCAGTGTCTACAACAATGCTGACACATCCAAGCCAAACCAAACCCGTTGCTGTCGAGTCGATTCTGACACATAGTGAGCCTACAGACATTTAATAAATATTTGCTGAAGGAATGGTTGAATCATACAACCCCAGAGGCTGTGATCCCTGTAAAATGATCCCCTTTTACACGTAAGGAAGTGAGTCTCAGGGACATTAAGGGACTTTACCTAGGGGCCTAAATGGAAAATATTTATACGATAGCAGAAAAGCACATGAATGCTGGTCTTTGGACCACAATCCTGCAGCACGTTCCAAGGTAGAATTGTGTACTTCATTTAAAAAAAAAAAATTGACTAAGTTATCCCTTACTGTAGAGCTGAAAAGGAAACGTCACTCAACGTAAAGATAAGATTCTGAGGCTTTGTTTTTAAAGTAGGCCATTCCCATGCCCATAACTTAGACCACAGATCTACTGTATCCATATTTGGAAAAGAGCAACATAGTTTCTCGGGTTAGCTAGAATTAATCCAAGTAATATTGCTCTTTAAAAAATAGCCAAATTAGGAGGCAGGGCCAAGATGGCGGAGTAGTCAGATGCTTGGGTGGTCCCTCTTACAACAAAGAACTGAAAAAACAAGTGAATCGGTTATATATGACAATCTAGGAGCCCTGAACATCAAAGGCAAAGTTGAGGAGTCCGACTGAGTGGCAGGGGGAGGTACAGACAGTTCAGAAGCAATGAGGACCTGACCCAGTGGGAGCCAGAGCCCTTCAGCCCAGATCAGCTCGTGGTGCTTGGTGAGGCAGGCAAGCAGCAGCACTTGGGAGGCGTTTTCCACACCAGGAGAGACCTAGTGGCACAGAATCTACTCAGCCATCCAGAACTAGTGAGAAGCAGCCCTTGACTGGCAAAAGATAAGTCTTTGTGTCTGGTCTACCACACAGATCAAAAGCACCCTCCTTAGGGAAAAACCTCTCTCCCATTTACCTCCCTGCTCCCTGCTCTACACTGGGTCCAGGACCAGCTTCAGCAATTGCCGAGTCCCCTGGGCTGGAAGTAGGACCCGTCACATGCCGAGCCATTCTCCTGGCCTTGGAGAGGGAACAAATTTAACACACGGAGAAAAAAAAATCTGCCAGCTCCCCTAAACCAGGAATTCAGCGTAGGCACAGCTCCTTTGCATAGGCACAGGCATAAGGGATCCACAGACTTTCAGTGCCTTTCCTCCTGCATAGGCTTGTGTGGGCCCATTTCAACAGCATAGGCCCTCATTACCACAGTATAAGAGGCTATATACCTGAAGTCTAACTTCAACTGTTTAAGCTGTGAAATAGCAGGTTCGTGTCATTTGACACTGCTCTGCCCATTAAGCAGGGTCTTCACCTACCTATATCAAAGGCCTGAAGACTGGTGGCTCCATCCACGCCACCTAGCCACCTCTAACAGGGGCCCAAGAATAAGACGTGCCCCCCAGTCCTTACAGCCAACAGCATTGGGTGCTCAAAGTCTGGCTGCAAAACCTACCCAGCTACGAGCTCTAACGAACAGAGATACGCTTTCCTCCTGGACACTCAGGCGCGGCCGTCAGACCCATCTTGCTCAGCATGTGTCCCCTTGCTACAGCCAGATGCCTGTGCCTACACCAATCACCCATCCCTGTCTACGACTGTAGGTGAGAGTCTGCACCACACACTTGGTGGCTGACTACCTGGACACCTGAGCTGAATCCATACAGGAGGAGTGGGCAGACTCCTTGGCTCACATACTTAGTGGCAGGTCTGGCCACCTGGTGGCAGGACGTTGGAGCTTTAGGGACACCGGTGATCAGGCAAGCTCACACAAGCAGCCTATTTGGGCATATCAAAACAAAGCAAAACAAGAAGCTAGGACACAGTAAGCAAACATAAATAAATATAATAACGTATTGATGGCTCAGAGACAACAGTCAATATCAAATTACATGAACAGGCAGACCATGATGGCTTCAGCAAGCTCCCAAAATAAAGAATCTAGAAATTTTCCAGGGGAAAAAAATTTCTTGGAATTACCAGAGGCAGAATACAAAAGATTAATATACAGAACTCATCGAGAAATCAGGAAGGAAATTAGGCAAAACACAGAACATGCAATAGACGGACTTTAGAGAAGAGCATAATGACAAATTTAATGGGCTGCAAGAATCCATAAAGAGACAGCAATCAGAAATCCAGAAGATTAACAATAAAATTTTAGAATTAGATTTTCAATAGAAAGTCATAGGAACAGAATTGAGGCAATGGAAGTCAGAATTACTGAGATTGAAAACAAAGCACACTTGACACCAACTTATTTGAGGAAAAATCAGATAAAAGAATTTAAAAAATGAAGAAACTCTAAGAATTTTGTGGGATTCTATCAAGAGAAATAACCTATGGGTGACTGGAGTACCAGAACGGGGTGAGGGGGTGGATAACAGAAAATACAGAGAGAATTGTTGAAGATTTGTTGGCAGAAAACTTCCCTGATATCGTGAAAGATGAGACGATATCTATCCAAGATGCTCATCGAACCCCACATAAGGTAGATCCCAAAAGAAAGTCACCAAGACATATTATAATCACACTTGCCAAAACCAAAGATAAAC
>NW_004443978.1:465414-466805 GCF_000243295.1 Trichechus manatus latirostris | reverse complement strand
GAGAGTCAATAAGAATAAGCTCTGACTACTCAGCAGAAACCATGCAGGCAAGAAGGCAATGGGAAGACATATATAAAGCCTTGAAGGAAAAAAAACTGCCAGCCAAGAATTACATATCCAGTAAAACTGTCTCTCAAACATTATGGCGAAATTAAGTCATTTCCAGATAAACAGAAGTTTAGGGAATTTGCAAAAACAAAACCAAAATTCCGAGAAATACTAAACGGAGTCCTCCAGTTAGAAAATCAATAACATCAGATAACAACCCAAGATTAGAACAGGACAGAGCAAGCAGATATCAACCCAGATAGAGAAGTCACACAAATAAATCAAAGCTAAAACACTGAAAATAGGGAAACAGAGATGTCAATACGTAAAAGATGACACCATTAAAACAAAAAAAGAGGAACTGAAAAATGTAGACATAGATTTTTCATATGGAAAGGAAGTCAAGGCGATATAAAGAAATAAAAGACTGGTACAAACTTAGAAAAATAGGGGTAAATATTCAGGTAACTGTAATGGTTTGAATTATGTCCCCGAAAAAATGTGTGTATCAATTTGGCTAGACCATGATTCCTGGTACTGTGTGATTTTCCTGTACGTTGTAAACCTGCCTCTATGATGTTAATGAGGGAGGATGGGTGGCAGTTGTGTCAGTAAGGCAGGACCTGATCTACAAGACTGAGGCAATCTCTTGAGATATAAAAGACAGAAGTGAGCAGTGAGACAGGGGGACCTCATACCATCAAGAAAGCAGTGCCCGTAGCAGAGCGTGTCCTTTGGACCCGGGTCCCTGTGCCGAGAAGCTCCTAGTCTGGGGGAACAGTGATGAGAAGGCCGACAGAGAGAAAGCCTTCACCTGGAGCTAATGCCCTGAATTTGGACTTTTAGCCTACTTTGACTGTGAGGAAATAAACTTCTTTTCATTAAAACCATCCACTTGTGGTGTTTCTGTTATAGCAGCAGTAGATGAATAAGACAGTAACCACAAAGGAAACTAACATTCATACACATTAAAATAAAAAACAAGAAAAATATAAAGACTCCACAGATACAAAATCAACAACAACAACAAAAAAGATGAAAAGAAAATACATAAAGAAAAATGACTCAGTACAGAAAATTAAGTGGAACAAAGAAACTGTCAACAACACACGAAAAATGACATCAAAATGACAGCACTAAAACTCATACCTATCAATAATTATGCTGAATGTAAATGGGCTAAAAGCACCGATAAAGATACAGAGAGTGGCAGGTTGGGAAAAAAGCAATCCATCTATATGCTGCCTACAAGAGTCACACCTTAGACTTAAAGACACAAGCAAACTAAAACTCAAAGGATGGAAAAAAATATATCAAGCAAACAACACTCAAAAAAGAGCAGG
>NW_004443978.1:397291-464858 GCF_000243295.1 Trichechus manatus latirostris | reverse complement strand
ATCATAACAGAATACTATGAAAAATTGTACTCTAACAAATTAGAAAACCTAGAGGAAATGGACAAATTTCTAGAAACTCACTACCTACCTAAACTAACATAAACAGAGGTAGAACAACTAAATAAACCTATAACAAAAGAAGAGATTGAAAAGGTAATTTAAAAACTCCCAACAAAAAAAAAGCCCTAGCCTGGATGGCTTCACTGGAGAATTTCTACCAAACTTTCAGAGAAGAGTTAACACCACTACTTCTAAAGGTATTTCAGAGCACAGAAAAGGATGGAATACTCCTAAACTAATTCTACGAAGCGAGCATAACCCTGATACCAAAACCAGGTAAAGACACCACAAAAAAAAAAAATTACAGACCAATATCCTTCATAAACATTAACACAAAAATCCTCAACAAAATTCTAGCCAATAGAATTCAGCAAGATATAAAAAAAATAATTCACCATTATCAAGTGGGATTTATACCAGGTGTGCAAGGATGGTTCAACATTAGAAAAGCAATCATTGTAATCCATCACATAAATTTAAAAAAAGATAATAACCACATGATCTTATCAGTCCATCCAGAAAAGGCATTTGACAAAGTCCAACACCCATTCATGATAAAAACTCTCAACAAAATAGGAATAGAAGAGAAATTCCTCAACATAATTAAGAGCATTTATACAAAGCCAGCAGCCAACATCATCCTAAATGGAGACAGTCTGAAAACATTCCCCTTGAGCACAGGAACTAGACAAGAATGCCCTTTATCACCACTCTTATCCAACATTGTGCTGGAGGTCCTGGCCAGAGCAATTAGGCTAGAAAAACGAAATAAAGGGCATCCAAATTGGTAAGGAGGAAGTAAAAGTATCTCTATTTGCAGATGATATGATCTTATACACAGAAAACCACAAAGAATCCACAAGAAAACTACTGGAACTAATAGAAGATTTCAGCAAAGTTTCAGGATACAAGCTAAACATACAAAAATCAATTGGATTCCTTTACACCAACAAAGAGAACTCTGAAGAGGAAGTCACCAGATCAATACCATTTACTATAGCCCCTAAGAAAAACAAATAGGAATAAATCCAACCAAAGACGTAAAAAACCTATACAATGAAAACTACAAGACACTACTGCAAGAAACCAAAAGACCTGCATAAATGGAAAAACATACCTTGCTCATGGATAGGAAGACTCAACATTGTGAAAATGTCAATTCTACCCAAAGCGATCTACAGATACAATACAATCCCAATCCAAATTCCAATGGCATTTTTTAATGAGATAAACAAATCACCTACTTCATATGGAAAGGGAAGAATTCCAGGATAGGTAAAGCATTGCTCAAGAAAAAAACAAAGTGGGAGGCCTCACACTACCTGACTTTAGAACCTAGTATACCACCACAGTAGTCAAAACAGCCTGGTACAGGTACAACAACAGATACATAGACGAATGGAATAGAATTGAGAATCCAGACATATATTCATCTGCCTATGAGCAGGTGATATTTGACAAAGGCCCAAAGTCCGTTAACTGGGGAAAAGAGAGTCTCTTTAACAAATGGTGCTGGCATAACTGGATATGCATCTGCAAAACACTGAAACAAGACCCATACTTCACACCATGCCCAAAAATTAACTCTAAATGGATCAAATACGTGAATATAAAATCGAAAATGATGAAGATCATGGAAGAAAAAATAGGGACAACACTAGAAGCCCTAATACATGGCATAAACAGAATACGAACCATAAGCACAATGCACAGCACCAGAAGAGAAACTAGTAACTGGGAGCTCCTAAAAATCAAACATTTATGCTCATCGGAAGACTTCACCAAGAGTCAAAAGACAAACTACAGACTGGGAAAAAATTTTTGGCTACGACAAATCCGATCAGCACCTAATCTCTAAAAGATACTGCAAGACTTCAACAACAAAAAGACAAATAACTCAATTGAAAAATGGGCAAAGGATATGAACAGGCACTTTGCCAAAGAAGAAATTCAGGTAGCTAACAGACAAATGAAGAAATGCTCACAATCATTAGTCTTTAGAGAAATGCAAGTCAAAACTACAATGAGATACCATCTCAACCCAATAAGGCTAGCGTTGATCCAAAAAACACAAAATAATAAATGTTGGAGAGGTTGTGGAGCGACTGGAACACTTGTATGCCGGTGGTGGGAATGTAAAATGGTACAACCACTTTGGAAATCGATGTGGCACTTCCTTAAAAAGCTAGAAATAGAAGTAGCATACGATCCAGCAATCCCGCTCCTTGGAATATATTCTAGAGAAATAAAAGCTGTTACACGAATAGATGTATGCACACCCATGTTCATTGCAGCACTGTTCACGATAGCAAAAAGATGGAAACAACCTAGGGGCCCGTCAATGGATGAATGGATAAACGAATTATGGTATATTCACACAATTGAGTACTATGCAATAATAAAGAACGATGAAGCCTGTAAAACATCTTATATCACGGAGAAATCTGGAGGGCATTATGCTGAGTGAATTTAGTCAGTCACAGAAGGACAGATATTGTAAAAGAACTCAAGACAAGGTTTAAACACAGAAGAAAACATTCTTTGCTGGTTACGAGGGTGGGGAGGGAGGGTGAGGGTTATTCACTAACTAGATAGTAGACAAGAATTATCTTAGGTGAAGGGAAGGACAGCACACACTACAGGGGAAGTCAGCACAACAGGACTAAACCAGAGCTAAGAAGTTTCCTGAATACAACCAAACACTTCGAGGGACAGAGTAGCAGGGGCAAGAGCCTGGGGACCATGCTTTCAGGGGACATCTAGGTCAATTGGCATAACAAATCTTACTAAGAAAATGTTTTGCATCCTACTTTGGTGAGTGGTGTCTGGGGTCTTAAAAGCTAGCAAGCAGCCAAATAAGATGCATCAATTGGTCTCAACCACCTGGAGTAAAGGGGAATGAAGAACACTAAAGACACAGGAAAGTACTAGTCCAGGAGACAGAAAGGCCCTCATAGACCAGAGACTTCATCGGCCTGAGACCAGAAGACCCAGACGGTGCCCAGCTACCACCGATGACCACCCTGACAGGGAACACAACAGAGAGTCCCTGAGATGCGGGGAAAGGGTGGGATGCAGAACTCAAATTCTAGTAGAAAAAGAAACAAACTTAATGGTCTGACTGAGACTGGAAGAACCCCAGAAAGCATGGCCCCTCGACTCTCTGTCAACCCAGAACTAAAACAATTCCTGAGGCCAACGGTTCAGACAAAGATTGGACTGGACTGTGGAACATAAAATGATACTCATGAAGAGTGTGCTTCTTAGCTGAAGTAGATACATGAGACTAAATGGGCAGCTTCAATCTGGAGGTGAGATGAGAAAGCAGAGAGTTAGGAGCTGGTTGAATGGACACGGGAAATAGGGTGGAAAGGAGGAGTATGCTGTCACAGTGTAGGGAGAGCAACTAGGGTCACATAACAATGTATGTATAAATTTTTGTATGAGCGACTAACTGAATTGTAAACTTTCACTTAAACTACAACAGTAAAAGAAAAAAAAAAAGCCAAATTAGACCCATTGTTTCTATGGCAATGATTCCTACCTTTGATTCTGTGTGGTTATGAAATCTTCCATAGATTATCTAGTAATGATAACACGTGAATTTGTATTAATCTAAAAAAAAAAAAAACTGCCATCAAGTGGATTCCAATTCATAGGGACCCTGTAGAGCAGAGTAGAACTGCCCACAGGGTTTCAAGGCTGTAATCTTTACGGAAGCCAACTGTCACATCTTTCTCCCTCATAGCAGCTAATGGGTTTAAACTGGTTCAAACCGGTAACCTTTTAGTTAGCAACCCAGAGCTTAACCACCGCGCCACCAGGGCTCCTGACATTAATCTGGGGCTTCTCCCCACCCCCCACCTCTGTAGGCCTGATAAGGGGCGGTTCTACTCTGTCCGATAGGGTCACTGTGAGTCAGAATCGACTAGCCGGCTTTTTGTTTTCTTTTGGTTTTGGTAGACCTGATGACAACGGATGTTTTACAGACATTTTAAATGATTGCTTAAAAATCAAAAGGTGGTACTGTGAAGTTGAAAGTGAGAAACTTTAATCCAGTGTCTATCACTTTAAGAACTGTTTTCTAGTCACTACCATGAGTCTTAATAAGCACTTTTATTAATAATGAGAATTAAAGTATATGTGGTAGTACCTAGTACTCAGGAGGTACCCAATAAAAGTTATTTTTCCTCTACTATCAAACAATAACTCACAATGCAAAAACAAGGAAACGCTGCACCATAATGTTAATGTACACCGAAGTTTCTGGGATTTTCCTCAGTGTCCTAACCAAAAATGAATAGATCAAGCGGGGAAAAAAGGAAGTTCCGGGGCGTGCATTTATCCCAAGCTGCCTAGTCCGCCACGTTGGAACTCGAAAAAGCGTCTCTGTTCAGCGAAGGACTCAAACCGACCCCCTCCAACTCTTTCCCGGACTGGGCGTTCCCGCCCGGAGGGGGCCGCCCCGGCCCCGCCCCCGCCCCGCCTCGCCCTCCTGTAGTACGGCTGCGCAAACGTCCCTCTTCGGCCGCCATAGGCCGCCGGGGGTCAGTAGCGCGTCCCCATTGGTTGTGTGTGTTTAGCGCGAAAACGCGGACCGGTTGCGGAAGCGAAGAGCAGGCGCTAAAGGAACGGGAACGGTAGGAGTGAGGGTACTGAGGGTCCGGCGATCGTTTGGCTTGAGAACGGGCGGTTGACGAGGCCGCGGGACCAGGGTGCGTCCGCCATGTTCTGTGAAAAGGCCATGGAGCTGATCCGCGAGCTGCACCACACGCCGGAAGGGCAGCTCCCCGCCTTTAATGTGAGGGGGGGAGAGGAGCAGAATAGGGGGATGGAGCTTGTCGAGGGGTGGGGCGGGGGCGGGGCCGAGGGGAGAGCTCGGGGTGGGCGGGGCCTGGGCAGGTCCGATTTCGCGCGGTTCTACGAATGCCTCTCCTGGAGGGTTTACTTTCCCATCGCGCCAATTTTGGACCACAGCATGACAAAATACAGGAGCAAAAAGAGAACATTGGTGTATACCGCTCAGCGATTTGAGTTCCTCATATGACTATCTCCTTTAGTGTTTTTCCATTTTAGCTTTGTTGCTGTTCCTTTGTGTAACCAAAACATTTAATGATGGCCTGATAAATTAGCATTTTTTGCGCTTTCAGGCAGCGAAATGTAGTGATTAAAAGGTAGGCCTCTGAAGCCAGGCTGAGATTCTGGCTCTGTTGGGTCAGTTTGGACCAGCTACTCGAGCTTTCTGTGCTCTAAATTTTCTTATCTGCAAAAGTGGCGATGATGATGATCATAATAATACACAGTTCATGGTGGTGGTGTTAGGTACGGTGGAGTCGGTTCCGACTTATAGCCACCAGGTGCACCACAGAACCCTGTGTACAACAGAACGAAACACTGTGTGGTCCTGCGCCATCCTCATAATCGTTATCTTTTTGAGTCCATTGTTGCAGCCACTGTGTCAGTCCATCACGTTGAGGGTCATCCTCTTTTTCGCTGACTCTCTACTTTATCAAGCATGGTGTCCTCCAGAGACTGGTCCCTCGTGATAACATGTCCAAAGTATATGAGACGAAGTCATGGTCTCCTGAGGGTTAAATGAGTTGGTGCTCTGACCAATTCCTGGCACGCTGTGAGGGCTGAGTCAAGGTGTGCTGTTTCTGCTAGTACTGCTGTTGTTAACTACTATTACTGTTATGATTATTTTTCTACAACGACTACAAGCCAGGAACAGTGCCAAGCACTTAACCTACACTGTCTCTCCTTTGACGTCTAAGCTGTTATTTTCCTTTTTTCCAGACATACAAAGGGAGACTTGAGATTAAGTAACTTGCGGGTGATGACATAGTCGGTAAGGGACAGAGCTAGAATTTGAACTCTGGCAGTCTTGCTCCAGAGCCTGCACTCTAAATGCTATAGTAGACTATCACAGGGCAGCTACTGTGTGGATGTCAGGAAGAGGAGCAGGAAAACAGATGAACAGAATGCAGTGTGGTGAGTGAAACCACAGAGTGTAGACCAGGAGGATAAAGGAGAAATGCCATTGTGAGCTGGAGCAGAGGAGGGGGGAGGCATTTGAGCCATGCCAAGAAGGATGAGTCCCCACTCAGAAGTGGGTGAGGCATCATCTACATCCGAATTCAGGAGGAAGAGTGTTTTGAGAAGGTGATGAGTTTTGTTTTAAAAATTGAAGAGCACCTAGTCCAACAACTAGGTCGTTTTACAGATGAGGAAACTGTGCCAGGAGAAATTGTGACTCAAGAGATCTCTCTGAACTCAGGGCATGTTGGAAGTCTTTGATACAGGTTTCCTAGATTCCAGTCTATTGTTCTTTCAAATTCAAAACAGTTACTTCATTTAAAAAGTTAGGAGACAGCGGTGGAAAGTTCATTAGAGATGCTGGAATGCAGGGGGTATGTAGGTGCAAAAATATGGCTCCACACTGTGGTTGGAGACTTTAGGGGTCATGGTACATGTGAGGACACAGGCCCACAGAGGCAGAGTAGCTTGCCACACAGGGGTGGCCTTGGAACCCAGCTCCTTCAACCCTGAGTTTAGCACTCTTTTAAACTGAAAAAGTATTTTGAGATAGCTGTGTTGGTTTACCACTGAGACCTTTGGGGGCCAGAGGTGGTTCTTAACCAAACCAAAACCAAACTCATTGCTGTCAAGGCGATTCTGACTCATCGCAACCCTCTAGGCAGAGTAGAACTGCCCCATTGGGTTTCTAAGGCTGTGGTCTTCACAGAAGTGGACCGCCACATCTCTCTCCTACAGAGTGGCCAATGAGTTCCAACCCCCTATCTTTTGGTTAGCAGCCGAGTACTTTAACCACTGTGCTACCAGGGCTCCTCTTCAGGCAGGTCTTAAAAAAAGACCAAACCCTGTTGCCGTTGAGTTGTTTTTGACTCATAGTGACCCTATAGGACAGAGTAGAACTGCACCATAGTATTTCCAAGAAATAGCTGGTGGATTCAAACCGTCAACCATTTGGTTAGCAGCCAAAGTCTTAACCACTGTGCCACCAGAGGCGGGTCTTAGAAGTTGTAAAATTAATCCCTGTTTTAGGTCTTAGTTTGGTGGAGCACCTTTTGTCTCATTAGAGCCTTCCACTGATGAGCCCACCCAGTTTGTCAGGTAACTCAGCAGCCTGGGAGACTCACCTGTGAGGGTGGACTACTCTGACACAAATGGAGCAGAAGATGGAGGACTGGTCTGAGGGTGAACAGGCCCGCCACCCACGCAGGCTTTCAAGAACCTGCCCCTGGAGAGAGGAGAGTCAGCTGATTAGCTGGTATCCCACAGGTGTACAGGTCTGCCTTGTTCATTCCAGAATATCTCGTGGTTAGGTGCTATGGTCGCTAAGCTGACATGATCACCTACTTTTTATATCCAGAACTGGTAATTTTCTCTAGGAAAATTATCTTAGGCTCCTAGGGGCTTACAGCCTAAGGTGGGGGCACAGGACAGATATGATTCCCACTAGAGATAAAAATTTAAACCTGAAAGTTCGTGTATATTTTGTGAAACTACTTCTCACTAGATTTTTATATGCCTGCAGATCTATTAATTGCACAAGGGTTTTTTTATTTAAAACAGTACTTGCTAAACAAGGGGAATATTTAACTGAATTCTAATAAATCATGGTCTTTTTTTTTTTCAGAGTTTTTTTTTTTTTTTTTAATTGTACTTCAGGTGAAGGCTTACAGAACAAATAGTTTCTCATGAAACAGTAGTACACATGTTGTTTTATGACATTGGTTAACAACCCCACAACATATTAACCTTCTAAATTCTCAACCTTTCTTTTTTTTTTTTTGTGAAAATACACATAGCCAAAGATACACCGTTTCAAAAATTTCTACATACACAGTTCAGTGACATTGAATACGCTCTTCCAACTGTGCTGTTATTCTCACTTAAGATGAAGGCTTACAGAACAAAATAGTTTCTCATTTAACAGTTACTACAAATGTTGCCCTATAACAATGGTTAACAATCTCACAAAACATCAACAATATCCTTACTCAACCTTGGGTTCCCTATCACCAGCTTCCTTGTCCCCTTCTGCCTTCTGGCCCTTGTCACTGGACTCCTGTACCTCGTTAGTCTCATTTGGTTTTACAGGGCTGTCCACTCCCAGGCTAAACAGTGAACCTCGGAGGGGTAACTTCACCACTGAGCTAAAAGGGTGTCTGGGGGCCATACTCTTGGGTTTTCTCCAGTCTCCTTTAGGCCAGTAAATCTGGTCTTTTTTTTTTTTTTTGTGAATTAGAATTAAGCTCTGCATCCTTCTCCAGTCTGTCCAGAACCCTCTGTTGTGATCCTGGTCAGAGCAGTCAGTGGTGGTAGCCAGGCACCATTTAGCTGTACTGGACTCAGTCCGGTGGAGGCCTTGGTAGCTGTGGACAATTAGTCCTTCGGACTAATCTTTTCCTTGTATCCTGTTCTCTTCATTCTCCCTTGTTCCCGAAGGGATGAGACCAGTGGAGTATCTTAGATGGCTGCTCACAGGCTTTTAAGACCTCAGACACTACTCACCAAGGTAGAATGTAGCGCATTGTCTTTATAAGCTGTGTCATGCCAATTCATCGTCTTTTTTTTAACCAGCTAATGAAAGGAAGGTAAAAGTTGCTCTTCGTTCACCAGGAACAGTATCTTTCCTTGTATTTGAGCAGTATTCAGTAGTTGATTTTGTAATTATACCAGTAGTGCCAAAACGTCTTTGCTAATGCATGTATTTTGGCTCTAAAAGTATATGGGGTCACTTCTCTTCAGACGGAGCACTGGTAGTGCAGTGGTTAAAAGCTGGCTACTAACCAAAAGGTGGACAGTTCAAATCCACCAGCCGTTCTTGGAAACCCTGTGGGGTGGTTCCACTCTGTCCTGTGGGGTTTCTATAAGTAGGTATCGACTTGACAGGAACGAGTTTGGTTTGATTTCTCTTCAGATGGTTGACAAACCTATTGTTTAACAGTTAATGAATTTCAAAATTCTGAAGTCTTATCCTTCCAAGGGAAAAAAAATTTTGCCTCAAGGTGGATAGTAGGAAAAACTCCTTTGGCCTTTTCTTATTCTTGAAGTACAAAGCAAAATACTGTTCCTTTTTTCCTTTTTTTTGGTAGTAACCTTTTAAGACCTTTTTTTTTTCAGTTAATAATAAATTATTTATGTACTTTCGTCATGCTTGATTGTGTCTATAGGGCTATTGATTTTTGATGAGATATATAAATATGAGTCTGGATCGACCTGATGGCAACAGGTTTGTTTTTTTTTTATGTATATAAATCAAGGATAAATATAGTACAGATACAGTTGGCTTTGGGGAATTAATGAATGCATATCAATATCAGTTTATATATTCTAGGAGGATGGACTCAGGCAAATTCTGGAAGAGATGAAAGCTTTATATGAACAAAACCAGTCTGATGTGTAAGTTTTGATAAGATTGATATTTTAAAACCGTTTAAGAAAGAAGATGTTGACTCAGATAATCTTGTATCATATTTTGGGTTTTTTTTTGTTTGTTTTTAATTCTCTATATACTTGATTATATTCTAGCATACAAAGTAGCACAGAACTAGAGGGATTTGTAGTCGTCATTATTGTATCCTTAAGGAGAATGCTTAATAAATATTTGTTTGACTGATATGACTTGAGAGGAATTAGGGCAGAATTAAAGAGACGAGACTTAAGCAAATAAAAACCCTACCAAAGTGGAATACATACATCATTTTCACTGTTTGTCTTCATTAATAGATGCCTTCAGGGCTCCTAATAGATGCCTTAGTGCATTTGGTAAAGGGAGAATGGGAAATTTGTAAACATTGTAGGAGCAGCAGTGATTTATGGTAGCTTGCGTGGAGTTTACTGAGAACTAGTGCTGCAAAAGGCTATAGCTCAGGAGGGCTCTAGACTTATTAAGAGCCGAGCATGGTATTTGCACAATGGAAAATTTGGGTTGTAAGACAAATTAATAGGGTCCTATGACTTGGTGAAAAGTACCAATGAAAGAGTACTAGGTAATGGTTCAAAGTTGAGGTTTTCAGGACCTTAACCTAGACAGAAGTCTGACTCTGTGACATGTGGTTTCATCTTTGGCCTTGTTAGGTACAGTGTTTTTTCAGTTACTTGGATACAGAAGTCAGTGGCATGCTGATAAGATTTATAGAACACAAAACCATAGGAGCATTTCCAACTGCTATGTTTGAGGATAGATAGAGAAAAATCTTTACAAACAAAATGGGGAAGTAAGTGACAGGTTCTGAACCTTGCATTAAATGTGAGATAAATATCCTAAAATTTGGTCCCCAAGCCATTCATCCATTCAACCAACAAATATTTATTAAACAATTAACGTGCCAATGAGTGGCTCTGGTAAGCCACACAGTCAAGATTCCTGCCCTCATGGCACTCACAGTGTAGGGGGGAAGACAGATATTAAATACGGATAGACAAAAAAACCTACTTACACTTGGGATACTTGTTGTGAAGGAAAATAACAGAGTGATGTGAGAGAAAAACAAATTGAAGACATAATTTAGGCTGTGTTTTAGTTATCTAGTGCTGCTATAACAGAAATACCACAAGTGGATGGCTCTAACAAACGGAAGTTTATTCTCTCACAGTCTAGTAGGCCAGAAGTCTGAATTAAGGGCGCCAGCTCCAGGAGCAGGCTTTCTTTCTTTGTCAGCTCTAGAGGAAGGTCCTTGTCATCAGTCGTCCCCTGGATTAGGAGCTTCTCTGCGTAGGAACCTTGAGTCTAAAGGACTCGCTCTTCCCCCCGCTTCTGTTTCTTGGTGGTATGAGGTCCCCTGTCTCTCTGCTTGCTTTTCTCTTTTTTATCTCAGAAGAGATTGGCTTAAGACACAATCTAACCTCGTAGATCTCATCAACATAACTGCCACTAATCCATCTCATTAACATCATAGTGATAGGATTTATGACACAGGAAAATCATAGTGGATGACAAAAAGGTGGATAATCACAGAGTGCTGGGAATCATGGCCTAGCCAAATTGATATACATGTTTTGGGGGACACAGTTCAATCCATGACAAACTGAAAGGCAGGAAAGTTCTCTCCAAGGAAGAGATGTTTTGGCTAAGGCCTGAGGAGAAGCAGGTTTGAGCGAGGCAATAATTGTGGGGAGAAAGCATTGAGGGCAGAGGGAACAGGTCTGCCACAGCCTTGAATTATGAGAGAGGACAGGATGCTCGTGAAACTGATACCAGAGGAAGGCCAGTGTGACTGGGGTTTAGCGGGGGCACAAGTGACACTCGAGATTTTTGAGTTTGTGGGTGGGTGGTGGCACATTATGTTTTAGGTAGTCTGGCCACCATGTGGACTGAGGCTAAGAGTGGAGGGAGGCCCACTGGTCAGGAGACTGTTGGCATCACCCAGGTGGTAGAAGATTGACCCGTACTGGAGTAATGACAGAAGGCAAACAGTGAACAGGTGAGAGAAATATTTCAGAGGTAGCAAAGCAGGCCTTGGTCCTGGAGGGTAGGGGAAGGAATAATTCCCCTGTATTTGTACCATTTGCAAATTCATGATTCAAAATTCTGTCCCCCATCCTCTGGGTGTCCTGGGAAAACAATCACTGTTATCAATTCCTGGTTAGTTATTTGTCAGAAGAAATCTTTTCCTTTTTAATTACCCATGTGTAAATGTGATTTTTTTTTTTAAGGACATCCTTATGTACTTAATAAAGTACTTGGTGTTAGGTGGGTGTATTTTATTTGTACAATGGAGAATAAATCTGACTCATAGGGTGGCAGAACAGAGCTAGAAGGCGTGACAGGATGGGATGTGCATGTACAGTGCCTGGAATGGAGCATGGGTGAATCCTTTTTGTATTCATCCAGTTGCTTTAAAAACTCCAAAGTAGATTCTTACTCATTCTGTGAATTGGTTTTAAAATGTGATGCCTGTCTAGTGTCTAAGGAGATGTGCGTTTTATAGGGTGAAACCAAAATTTTCTCCCTGTCTGTGTGAATAAAACTGAAGTATAGCACATAAATATAGTTGGGGATCAGCAAATATTTGTTGAACGAGTGAAGAACCATACTGACTCCATTTTAACTTACTTTATCATAGCAAGGATTTGGAAGTACCACCAAAAGAGGAGTACTACGTGTAATAAAAACATGATGTAAGACCATACTGTTAGGTATGTGATGTTAGGCTTGTCTCTTACCCCAGCATGATAAACGAATTCCAGAAGTGTAAACACGATGTCTGTCTTTTGGAAATAATAGAGATCTATCAGCATGCAAAAATGCAGAGTGCCAAATGGTTAAATGAAATGTATCTGGTATAGTATCATCTTAGACAAGTTAGTTAACTTTTGGCTTTGTTTTTTTTATCTTTTAACATTTTAATAAAAGTTCTGAAATGAAGCAGGCACAGTTTGCTTAGGTTAACTGTTAAACACAAGTGGGTAAAAATGGGCATGTACGTCCGTGGTTAGTTGGCTTTGAAAAATATCATCGGAAAAAAAATCTGATTTAAATTTTCTTACTCTGAAATGTGCGTGTTTGTCCTTTTCCTCTTTAAATGCTCTTACCAGGAACGAAGCAAAGTCAGATGGACGAAGTGATTTGATACCAACCATCAAATTTCGACACTGTTCTTTGTTAAGAAATCGACGCTGCACTGTAGCATACCTGTAAGCTGTTCCATATTTGCTTGCAGTGGCAGGGGACAAAGGAGAGTTTTCCTTGTGGTTTCCCAGTTAAGTTTCAAGTTGACAGCAAGAGATCTTAGATTTGTCTCTCTCTCTATAAACACTCTAAATCTTTTTTTCTAGTTTTAAAATGTTTTATTGTAAAAAATTGCAACATTCACAAAAGCAGGAAAAATGATATAATGAACCCCTTGGAGCCATCAAATAGACTTAACAATTTTTAACATTTTGCCCTGATTTATTTATTTATGCTAATCTGTTTTAAAGCAAATACCAAGCATTGTAACATCTCACCACTAAATACTTAGCATGCACCTCTAAGAAATAAGGGCCTTTCTGATCTTTTCTCACATAACTGCTGTCTTGTCATGCTTACCACAATCAACAATGCCTCAGTGGCATTAATCCAGTCCAGACTCATATTTTCTGGTTGCCCCAAAGATGTCTTAAGTCCAGACACGACAGCTTGGTTGGTGTTGAGTCTTGAATCTTTCCTGATAGAGCAATTTCTGATCCCTTCATTCTTCTTGTGCTGTCTAACACCGTCTTACTCTCCTAGGTATGACCGGTTACTTCGAATCAGAGCACTCAGGTGGGAATATGGCAGTGTCTTGCCAAATGCTTTACGATTTCACATGTCTGCCGAAGAAGTAAGTCAGCACCATTATTCACGTTCATGAGTTCAGAAAAATGCTGAGGTTCTGGCATTGTCCTGTAATAGTGTTTATTGGTATTTTTCTTTTTGATTTTAACAGTGACTTCAGCATTTTTGAACTGTATTTAGTATTTATCGTGATGGGGAATTTAAAAAAAAAAACCATTGCTGTCAAGTCAGAGTAGAACTGCCCCATAGGGGTTTCCACGGCTATAAATCTTTACGGAAGCATATTGCAACATCTTTCTCCCTCAGCAGATTGCCACATCTTTTTCCTTCGGGGCGGCTGGTGGGTTCCACCCGCTGACCATTCAGTTAGCAGCGGGGTGCTTAACCACTGTGCCACCAGGGCTCCTTCTGGGAAAGGAATACAAAAAAAAAAAAAAAAAAAAAGTTGCTATCGAGTAGATTTTGACTCATGCTGACCCTATAGGACAGAGTAGAACTGCCCCATAAGGTTTCCAGGGAGCAGCTGGTGGATTCAAACTGCTGACCTTGTGGTTGGCAACCGAGCTCTTAACCACTGCGCCACCAGGGCTCAATTCTATTATTAACAAAATAAAGGGTCCTATTTATTTATTAGTAATTCATCAGTGGGATTAAAAAACTGGCATCATTATTTAGAGATTTTCCATAAAATGTATTCGTACATTCCTGATCAGCATGAATATTTGTAATGAAACTTGATCTGTCCTGTCACTGAGGTACACGCTAGCCCAATATTTAAGGACATAGGATTGAAGTCTGCCAGACTTGGGTTCAAATCCTGACTCCGCTTCTGCTGCTTTCTGATCCTGGGCAAGTAACCTGATCTCTCTATGACTTAATTCCCTCATTTACAAAATGGGGTTATAGTACCTCCTATTACAGGGTCCTTACAGGGTGATTCAGGCTGCCCATGTGGAACACAGCATAGGACAGGATGTAATTGATAAATGCTAATGGTTATTACATGAGTTTAGCATAGTACATCATTTAGGAAAGCAAGCATTCAGTGTGTTTGCCATGAGCTTCTGTACATTTTTTAAAATGGCGGTCTACTTGCTAACAAACTAAGTTTCATTGCTTTGTTTTCATTGTCTGTGTTCTGGAGAAACATGACTAATCTCTACCTCAGACTTTCAGGGTAACTGCAGAATGATTATATGTTAGTAGTTCAGTTTTCAATTTCTTATTTCCACGGTCTTTGTGCCTGAAACTACTTATATTAATTGAACTTTGGGATATGTCTTGTTTATTACAGTGAAATGAACAGGACACCATGTTATTTCTCTAAGGACAGTAGCTGCAGTGATTTTTCTCATACGGTATTTTAGATTAGTATATGTCCTGTAGGATTTTATCTTAAAATTTAAATAGTCAGTAGATTAGTAGATAATTAGTAGATTAAACGTAGATAAAGAAATGCTCAGGTTTGTCATGCATAAACTTATTTAGTTTATTGCAAGGTAGTCATGGCAAAGCACGCAAGTAAGACCTCAAGACGCTCATGTTAAAACTGGAGAATCAGAATTAACAATTACAATGTTATTTTAATGGTTAGTCCCAATCTTTAGACTTCAGACACTTTTATGAGAGGTCTCGGGAGGAAGGCTTGACCACAGCTCGAACTCAGTGGAGGTCCCTTGTAGACAGGGTCCAGAGTTGACAGCAGGCAGAGTCTCTGCAAGCTCTCGGTCTTTAGAGAGAGTCAGAGTGTGAACCAAAATTCACTATACGTATGTGAATTTTTAACTTTGGCCTCACACGATAAGGGCTAGGTGATATCACGTTTAACAAAGACTATTAGTGTGTCACTTTTTTTTTCTTTAATGTCGACAGTTAGGGAATTGTTTACAACTTGAAGGTGCCCTGGTGGAGCAGTGGTTGAAGTGCTCAGCTCCTACCGAATTGTCAGAGGTTCGAACACACCAGCCTCTCTCCATGGGAGAAAGATGTGGCAGTCTGCTTCCATAAAGATTTACAGCCTTGGAAACCATATGGTGCAGTTCTACTCTGTCCTATAGTGTTGCTGTGAGTCGAAATCGACTGGATGTGAATGGGTTTGCTTTGGTTTTAGAGTCTCAAGTCACCTTACAGAGATACAATTTAATGTCATAATTCCTTTATCATTATCGTGTGTGTGCTGAGCCAACTTAGGGAGGTTTCTGTCATATCATGTATGGGACAAGCTTACTTAGGTGTATATCATGTCATGTATGTGACAAGCCAATTTAGGGAGGATTAACTATGTTACATCATTGCAACGTACTTCATATTTTTTTATTTCTAGTTTAGAAATTCCCTATCTGGTTATGAGTTATAGTTTCTTTATCATAGAACGTGGGTGCAGTGGCAACGTCTAGAGGTTCTTAACCACATTCTTCTGGTTATCAATTTCTAAAGTTAGAAATTTTCTAAATTTTCTTTTTTTCCCCTCACTGTAATTCCTTTATTTTTTGTATATAAGTGTTGTACCAACACTACAACCATAAAGAATGCAATTGCAAGTACTATATTTTTTAGTTTGGGGAGATCATAGTGTACAGACTCATTTACTTATGTTAGACAAGATTAACCTCATTCAAAACTTAACTGCATTTTATAAATTCACATAAATGCAGAATTAAATGCAATTAAACAAAAAATTCAATATCTTATTTTTTTTAATTCTTAAGTTATTAGGTTATAACTTTTTCTGCAGGCTTTTTTTTTCTTTAATTATTAAAAAATATACCAGTTTTACCATCTAAGCATACATCCCTTTTTAATCCTTTTTAATCCCGTTTAATCATTTGTATTGTGCAGTCTAACTTATGTGTGTGTACAGGTGCACAAAACGAAGTCATACAGCTTAATGATGTATCGTTAAGAAATACCCTGGTCAAGCAATAACACATCCCAGCCCCAAAAGTTTTGTTCCTCCTGTCCAGTGGTCACCACTCTCCTGAGAGGAGACTAATCACTTTGTTGCTTTTTAAAATTTTATTTTACCACCTAAGCATGCATTCCTAAACACTATAGTGTTGTTCATTTTTTGAACTTTAAATAGGTTCACACAGTATTTATAATTTTGTGACCGACTTCTTTCACTAAACATATTTTTTGAGATTCTACTATGTTGATGTGTAAGCTATAGTTCATTTCTTTTCATTGCTGTGTATTATTCTAAGAAGAGACTGCAATTGATAGTTGATCCTATTTCTGACTTTTGACTGTGATGACCATTGCTATTATGAACATTCTTCTTGTACATGTGGTAATAAGTACACATTTCTGGTATATACCTGGGCATGGAATTGCTGGTAGAGGGACCATATATTTGAGTTTATGCCTGTTGTTTGGCATAATTTTTTTTTTTATTGTACTTTAGATGAAGGTTTACGGAACAAACTAGCTTCTCATTAAACAATTAGTACATGTATTGTTTTATAACATTGGTTCCAACCCCACAACATGTCAACACTCTCCCTTCTCAACCTTGGGTTCCCTATTACCAGCTTTCCTGTCCCCTCCTGCCTTTTAGTCCTTGCTCCTGGGCTGGTGTGCCCCTTTAGTCTCGTTTTGTTTTATGGGCCTGTCTAATCTTTAGCTGAAGGGTGAACCTCGGGAGTGACTTCATTACTGAGCTAAAAGGGTGTCCGGAGGCCATACTCTCGGGGTTTCTCCAGTCTGTCAAGCCAGTAAGTCTGGTCTTTTTTTTGTGAGTTAGAATTTTCTTCTACATTTTTCTCCAGCTCTATCTGGGGCCCTTTATTGTGATCCCTGTCAGAGCAGTCAGAGGTGGTAGCCGGGCACCATCTAGATATACTGGACTCAGTCAGGTGGAGGCCATGGTAGTTATGGTCTATTACTCTTTTGGACTAATCTTTCCCTTGGGTCTTTGGTTTTCTTCATTCTCCTTTGCTCCCGATGGGGTGAGACCAGTGGAGTATCTTAGATGGCCACTCACAGGCTTTTAAGACCCCAGACGCTACTCACCAAGGTAGAACGTAGTACATTTTCTTTATAAACTATGTTATGCCAGTTGAGCTAGATGTTCCTCAAGACCATGGTCCCCACAGCCCTCCGCCCAGCAGTTCGGTCCCTCAGGTAGTTTGGATGTGTCTATGGAGCTTCCATGACATTTCCTTGTACAAGTTGTGCTGGCTTCCCCAGTATTGTGTCCTGTCTTACCCTTCACCAAAGTTACCACTTATCTGTTATCTATTTAGTGTTCTTCCATCTCCACCCATCCCTTCCCTCATAACCATAAAAGATTGTTTCTTTTTGTGTGTAAACCTTTTCATGAGTTTTTATAGTGGTCTCATACAATATTTGTCTTTTTGTGATTGACTTATTTCGCTCAGCATAATGCCCTCCAGATTCATCCATGTTGTACGATGATCCGCAGATTCATCATTGTACTTTATCGTCGCATACTACTCCATTGTGTGTATATACCATAGTTTGTTTATCCATTCATCTGTTGATGGCATCTAGGTTGATTCCATCTTTTTGCTATTGTGAACAGTGCTGCAGTGAACATGGGTGTGCATATGTCTATTTGTGTGACGGCTCTTATTTCTCTAGGATATATTCCTAGGAGTGGGATTGCTGGATCATATATTTCTATATCTAGCTTTCTAAGGAAGTGCCATATTGTTTTCCAAAATGGTTGTACTGTTTTGCATTTCCACCAGCAGTGCATAAGAGTTCCTATCTCCCTGCAGCCTCTCCAACATTTGTCATTTTCTGGTTTTTTGATTGGTGCCAGTAATGCCAGGGTGAGATGGTGTCTCATTGTGGTTTTGATTTGCATTTCTCTAATGGCTAGTGATCGCAACCATTTCCTCATGTGTCTGTTGGCCACTTGAATGTCTTCTTTGGTGAAGTGTCTGTTCATTTCCTTTGCCCATTTTTTAATTGGATTATTTGTCTTTTGTTGTAGAGGCATTGAATTTTCCTGTAGATTTTAGAGATTAGACCTTTATCGGATTTGTCATCGCCAAGAATTTTTTTCCCAGTGTGTAGGTTTTCTTTTTACTCTTTTGGTTAAGTCTTTTGATGAGCATAAGTGTTTAATTTTTAGAAGATCCCAGTTATCTAGCTTATCTTGGAGTTTGTATGTTGTTAGTTATGGTTTGTATCCTGTTAATTGGCATAATTATTAATATCTCTTCGCATTCTTAAAAATGTCCTAAACTCTTTTTATAATAAGTTATATGAACAACATAAATTATATGGTCACTCAAATACAGGCTTTTTCAACCTCAGCACTGTTGACATTTTGGGCTGTCCTGTGCATTGTAGGGTGTTTAGCTGCATCCCTGGCCTCTACCCATTAAATACCAGTAGCACCGCACTCCAGTTGTGAGAACCAAACATGTCTCCAGATGTTGCCAAATGTGCCCTGAGAGGCAGAATCGCCTCGGTAGAGAACATAGAGAACCACTGGCTTAGTCTATAGGGTATGTATATTTTCACTAGATACTACCAAATAACTTTTCAAAGTGGTTGTCCCCTTTACCTTCCCATCAGCAGGATATGCAGGCTCCTGTTGCTCCATATCTGTTCCCATACATTGTCTGTCCTTCTATTTTTAGCCACTCTGGAGAGTATCTAGTGGTATCTCATTTTTATTTTAATTTGCATTTCACTGATGATTAATTGGGCTGAGCATCTTTTTATATGTTTATTGGCCATGTAGATATTCTCTCTGTGAAGTACATGTTCAAGACTAATTCATTTTTTTACTTTATGTCTGTTTATAAGATCATGAACATTTGGGTCTTTTTCTTATTGATTTGTAGGATTTCTTCATAAATTCTGTTTTTTTATGTCCTTTGTCAATTATGTGTGTTGCAGATATTTTCTGCACTTTGTGGTTTCCCTTTTCACTTTCTTAATGGCATCTTTTGATAAGCAAAAATTCCAGATTATTCAGCTGATCCAACTTACCAATTTTTTCCTCTATGGTTAGTTTTTTGTGTCTAATTTAAGAAATCATTTCCACTTAAAAGTTATGAGGATATTTTTCTGTGTAATCCTTGAGGAGTTATGTTGTTTTACCTTTTACCAAGAGATCTACAATGGAATTGATTTTTATGTATAATGTAGGAGTCAAGTTTCATTTTGAATATGGATATGGAGATGACCTAGCACCATTTATTGCAAAGATCCTCCTTTTCCCACTGCTTTGTGTGCCACCTTTGTCATAAATTGAGTGTCCACATATATGTGCATTTTGGAGGGATGGGGACTGTCTTAGTTATCTAGTCCTGCTATAACAAGTGGATGGCTTCAACAAAGAGAAATTTATTTTCTCACAGTCTAGTAGGCTACAAGCCCAAATTCAGGGCATCAGCGCCAGGGAAAGCTTTCTCTCTCTGTTGGCTCTGAAGGAAGTTCTTCTCATCAGTCTTACCTTGGACTAGGAGCTTCTCTGTGCAGGAACCCTGGGTCCAAAGGACACCCGGTGCTTCTTTCTTGGTGGTATGAGGTTCCCCACTCTGCTTGTTTCCCTTTCCTTTTATCTCTTGTAAGATAAAAGGTGGTGCAAGCCACACCCCAGGGAAACTCCCTTTACATTGGATCAGTGATGTGACCTTAGTAAGGGTGTTACAATTCCCCACTAATCCTCTTTAACATAAAATTACAATCACAAAATGGAGGACAACCACACAATTCTGGGAATCATGACCCAGCGAAATTGATACGCACATTTTTGGGGAGACGTAATTCAATCCATGACAGGGACCTTCGCTTCTTTTCCATTAGTCTATTTGTTCTTGCACCAGTTCCACACTGTTTTAATTACTGTAACTGTATAACATCTAGAGCAAGCCTTCTCATCTTGTTCTCCTTTTTCGAGAGCATCTCAACTGTTTTTGGCTGTTTGCATTTCCATATGAGTTTTACACTCAATTTGTCAAGTTCCATTTTTAAAAAATGTCAAGATTTTGATTGAGATTGAGTTGAATCTACAGATGAGTTTGGCAAGAATTGACATTATTAGAACATTGAATCTTCTAATCTATCAGCATCGTATATTTTTAATTTCAACAATTTTTTTTTAACAGATTTATTAAGATATAATTTACATACTATAAATTTCACCCTTGCAAAGAGTCCAGTCAGGTGGTTTTTAGTATATTCACAGAGTTATGCATTCATTATCACCATCTAATTTCAGAACATTTTCATTACCCCAAAAAGAAATGCCCTACCATTAGCAGTTCCTCCCAGTCCCCCAGCCCCTGGCTACTAGTAATCTACTTTCTACATTTATGGATTTACCTATTATAAACCTTTCATATAAATGGAATCATAAAATATGTGGCCTTTTGTGTCTTTCATTTTGATAATGTTTTCAAGATTTATCCATGTTGTACATATCAGAACTTAATTCTAAAATATGGCTGAATAATACTCTGTTGTATGGATATACCATATTTTGTTTATCCATTCGTTAGTTAATGGACACTTGTATTGTTTTCTCAACAATGTTTTACAGTTTTCAGAAATGGAGTCCACAAAGAATTTAAAGAGATCATAATTCTGGAACTGTATTTTTCATGGTTTTGTTTCTGGTTGAATGTTTTCTAGGTCTGTATTAAATATGCCGGTTTGTAAGCTCTGTGAGAACAACAATTTTTGTCCGTTTTCTTGAAGGATCCATCCTAAGTACATAGACCATTGCCTGGCTTATAGAAGGCAACTAGTAGTGTTTGTTGTAGAAATGAATGGATGGTCACACTCATGATCTATGTGGGGCTATGTGCTGTTTTTGAAGGAATGATTACACAATTTCTGCAAGCTTGTTTTCTTTGTAACTTGGTGAAATGACCTTTTTGTGTTTTCAGATGGAGTGGTTCAATCGTTATAAAAAGTCTCTTGCTACTTATATGAGATCATTGGGAGGAGAGGAAGGTTTGGATGTTACACAGGATATGAAGCCTCCAAAAAGCCTATATATTGAAGTAAGTTTACCGCTTCAGAATGGGTTTTCATTCAATGTGTGTGTTATGCTACCTTTTATATATGAAGGGAATATATGAATATATAATAGTTTATATTAAAAAAGGAAGACACCAGTGTTCACAATAGCCAAAAGGTGGAAGCAACCTAAATGTCCATCAACAGATGAATGGTTAACAAAACGTAGTACATACATACATAGACTGTTACTCAGCCATAAAGACAAATGAAGCCTTGATACATGCTACAACATAGATGAACCTTGAAAACGTTACACTGAGTGAAATAAGTCAGTTACAAAAGGGCAAACATAGTATAGTCCCACTTACAGGAAATAAGCAAATGTATAGAGACCAAAGTTCATTAGTAGTTATCAGGGATGGGAGGGAGAGGGAAAAGGAGGAGTCTTCCCTTAGGGGACACTTAGTTTCTGATAATGATGGAAACGGATAATGGTAATGACTGCATGTTTATGAAGACCATAACCTATTTCACTGAATTGTACATGTGAAAAATACTGAATTGGCAAATGTTTTGTCACATATATTTTTACCACAATTAAAAAAATATATAATTTTTTTACAAAAAGAAAGGAGGCATAAACCAAACACAAAAAGTTACCTATAGGGGGATGATGGAAACAGCATGGAACAACTGAAGTTTTCTGGATGTACCTTGTAAAAGTTTTAACTTTGGAACTCTGTAAATGTTTAGCTTTTTTTTCCCCCCTTTTCTTTAAAATTTTATTATGGTAAAATATACATAACAAAAAATCTGCCATTTTAATCATTTTTAAGTGTATAATTTAGTGACATTAATTACATTCACCCTGTTGTGCTGCCTTCATCACCGTCTATTTCAAATGTTTTTCATTACCCTAAACAGCAACTCAATATCCCTTAAGTAATAACTCCCCAGTTCCTCCCGTTTTCCCCAATCCCTGATAACCGCTAATAAACTTTTGTCTGTATGCATTTGCCTGTTCTAGGTATTTCATATAAATGGGATGATATAGTATTTGTCCTTTTATGTCTGATTTACTTCACTCAGCATAATGTTTTCAAGGTTCATCCATGTCTTAGCATGTATCCGTGGGATAAAGGACCTAGTTTTACCCTAAGTAAGGTGGCCTTTGTCCTTGGCACTGGAGAAATAACCCTTAGAGTAACTGAGGTGCCTTGGTCTGGGACTTCTAGGCCATGCCTGAGAATGTGTGTTGGTGAGTGGGTGCTGGCCAAATCAGAAAAGACTCACCTGGGAGGTGATACCAACTAGCCTCAGGAGGCATCGTGATTTAGCCTATCCTGCAGGCCTGGCCAAGAAAAAGCTCTAAACACGGAGGCTCAGAGAGCTTCCTGGTTGATGAAAACATTTGCTGTCAGGAGGGTAGTGCATCCTTTAGGAACTCTCCCAGACTTTGCCCTGTGTGTCTCTTCATTTGTATCCCTAACTTTAGGCTGTAATAAATCTGTAGTAGTAGGTATGGTATACTCTCTGTGGATTCTGTGAGTCATTCCATCAAATTATCAAACCCAGAGGGCCCGTAGGAGCCAGGAGGTCAGAAAGTAAGGGTGTTGAGTGGACTCCCGAGCTTGCAGCTGGCATCCTGAAAGGATAGTTGGAAACCAGCTCCGAACTTGCAGCCAGCAGGTCGGAAAGTTTCGGTGTCATGTGGACTCCGCAAACTTGCGGCTCTTGCCTGCCTGTTTGGCAGTCAGAAGGACCGTGTCATTTTATCTTGTGAGCTCTGACCTAGCTCTAGGTGGCTAGGGTCGGAGAGAGTGCCGCAGGAGCAGCTGGCGATAAGGATCGAGAAGTAGGAATGTAAGGACAGGGTCAGTCTCTGCATTTTGAGGGTTCGATTCATGCTGATCCTTACTGTGCAGTATCAAAATTTCATTTCTCTTTGTAGCTCAGTAATACTCCATTGTATTGATATGCCGCATTTTGTTGATCCATTCATCTGCGATGGACACTTGGGTTGCTTTCCGAGTTTGGCTTTTGGCTATTGTGAATAATGCTGCAATGAACATTGGTGTACAAGTACATGTTTGAGTCCCTGCTTTCAGTTCTTTTGGGTATATACCTAGAAGTAGAATTGCTGGGCCATGTGGTAATTCTTTAACTTTCTGAGGAACCACCAAACTTTCTCACAGTGGCTGCCCCATTTTACATTCCCACCAGCAATGGATGTGGGTTCCAATTTCTTTACATCCTCACCAACACATATTATTTTCCGTTTTTCTGATAGTAGCCAGGCTAGTAGGTATGAAGTGGTATCTCGTGGTTTTGATTTGCATTTCCCTAATGACTAATGACATTTTTTTTTTTATTGTGTTTTTGGTGAAAGTTTACATAGCAGTTTCGGTTCCCATTCAACAATTTCTATACAAGTTGTTCAGTGACATTGGTTACATTCTTCACAATGTGTGAACGTTCTCATTTCCATCATGGTTGTTCAATTTCTGTTAATCTAGTTTTCCTGCCCCCTTACGTTCTCATGTTTGTTTTAAAGTAATTGTTGACTGTTTGGTCTCATATAGGTGATTTTTTAAAGGAGCACAGTACTTATGTTTAATAGTCATTATTTTGGAAGCTAATTTATTATTTAGCTACAAGGTGACCTCAGGGATTAGTTTTGGTTCAAGATTTGAAGAGTTATCTCAGGGCAGTAGTCTCAAGGAGTCTTCCAGTCTCAACCAGTGGTGGTAGTTGTACAGGAGCCCTGGTGGCACGGTGGTTAAAGCAGTAGACTGCTAACCGGAAAGGTCAGCAGTTCGAAACCACCAGCGACTCCATGGGAGAAAGATGTGGCAGTTTGCTTCCCTAGAGACTTACGTACAGCATTGGAAACCCTATGGGGTCGCTATGAGTTGGAATCAGCTCTACGGCAGTGGGTTGGGTTGGGTTTGGATTTGGTAGTTGCATAACATGGTGAATGTAATTAATGTCAATGAATTGTATACTTAAACATGGTTAAAAGTAAATTCTATGATCATTTTATTACAATAAAAAAAAAAAGCTGCCTTATTGCATCCTCCCTCCCACTAAGAACTCTTCTGAGTCTTGTAACATGAGACCGCATCTGTCTTTTGTGGGCAAGAGTCTGAATATCAAAGGAGATTGGAAGATGCTTTCTTTGTAAAACAAAAACTTTTCAGACTCACGTTATTTCCAATTCTTATATATTGATGCTTTATGGGAGGGAGCTATAGGAGACAAGGTGAGATAAAACATTCTCTTTTCTTTGCTGGTTGCCACCATCATGTCCCTCATTTTTATTTCATCTACTTAATATTTCAGAATTTGCAGAGGGGAAAGGATCCAACTATATTGTCTCCTCTTACCCAGCTCCCGGGTTTCCTTGCTGCCATGACCAACATACACACATACACTTGGAGATTTCGTTGTTGTTCCTCCTCCCCTTCCAGACAGAGCAGTTGGGACCATTAGAATACCACAGTAAACATCTGGTTAATAGTAGGGAGTCCTAAGTACACAGAGGAGAAAAAAAAAAAAAAATAGTACTTCTACTGTGCAGGTATTTATATAACCCCCATTTATTTTATGGTCAATAAATACTTGAAAAATGATTTAGATAAAACATCAGATTTTCCTTTCAGGTGCGGTGTCTGAGAGACTATGGAGAATTTGAAGTTGATGATGGCACTTCTGTTGTATTGAAAAAAAACAGTCAGGTATTTCTTGTCTTAAAATGCAGTACTTTAAATTTTGTAAGAGGGTTGAATGAAGGAAATGTTGGAATTAGTAGCAAAATAAATACCACCTTGTGATAATCATTTATAGGTTAGGCATTATGTTTAATATAGATCACCTTGATTTGTACTTTTTCTAAGTATTAAGACACGAAGCAAATATTGCATATATAGTAAGAAAAGGTTAAATAATTTACTAACATATTGCTTGTATTTAACACTAAGCATTTTCCAGAGAAATTATCACAATGGTTAAGTAGTAGAGCATTGTTCAGAAGCTGTTAAACTGTTCGGATTAAGCTGCTTCTGTGAATTACTAATTTCTAAAATAGGTACTAAGCACTCATTTTCAGCTTATACTTCATTTTGTAAATGCAAGTTCTTTAGCAAACAAATAGTGATACCGATAAAAATTCTAAGTAGTATATGTCTTAGTTATCTAGTGCTGCTATAATAGAAATACCACGTGTGGTTTTAACAAATTTATTTTCTTACAGTTAGGTGGCTAGGACTTTGAATTCAGGGTGCTGGCTGTAGGGGGAGGCTTTCTGCCTCTGTCAGCTCTGGAGGAGGGTCCTTGTTTCTTTTGAGCTTCTGTTCCTGAGTGATCTTCATGTGGCTTGGCATTTATTTTCCCTCATCTCTGCTTGCTTGCTTGCTTGCTCAGTCTGCTCTTTTATATTTCAAAAAAGATTGACTTAAGACACATCTTATAGTCATTTACCTGACAAAGAATCATTTACCTGACAAAGAAAACTCCTTCCCAAATGGGATTATAACCACAGGTATAGGGGTTAGAATTTACAACACGTATTTTTTGAGGGCGCAATTTAATCCGTAACAATATATAAACATAAAAATTTAATAGAGAAAGATTAAACTTGTGAGGTTGTAACTTACGCTAAATTTTTACTTATAAAGTATCTCAATATAGTTACTGTTTCCATAGAAATCTTCAAATTCACATTAGTTGCTATATAACCAAAAGCTAAATTTATTTTTATCCTATTCCAATTTTCTGTAGTCTTAATATTGGAGGAAAAAAGAACCTAATGAAGACTTTCTTTCTTGTTTGCCTCCCATATTGTTACCAACCATCTAGTGTCTAATGACCCTGTTACTTTTGGAAACTGTGGTGACATAGTGGTTAAGGGCTACGGCTGCTAACCAAAAGGTCAGCAAGTTCAAATCCACCAGGCATACCTTGGAAGCCCTATGAGGCAGTTCTACTCTGTCCTTTAGGGTCGCTATGAGTCAGAATCGACTTGACAGCCATGGGTTTGGTTTTTTTGGACATTGTTATTGGTGTTGACTTTAGTTATGCTGTGGAACAAAAGAAGGCTTCAGGATAATGTGGTTCCTGGTCCGTTTCTTTAAGAGGGTGAATTGATCTATTTTACTAGTACCCTTGGAGCTTTAAAAAAAGATTATTTTTAAGCAGATAGATTTTGAGGGTGTCCTAAGATCTTTGATTGTTAAGGCACAAATTTCCCTCCCAAGTACCCTCCTAGAAGTAGGACACCAGTGAATAGAAAACAGATGATACCTTAATGCTGTCATAAAAATCTATATTTCTGGAGGACCTAGCATTAGCTCTGATTCATAAGAACAAAACTTCTCATAAAGCGAGATAGGAGGAAACATCATCTCATCCAGACACGGTTCTGAGGTTGAGTTTCTTTTCCAAGTGTTATGGCTGATGTTTCCACCAGTGTGCTGAGATACTGATTCTCAGCCCTTGGGGGGTTGGAGCTGGGGTAGGTGAAACCCCCACTGAGCCCTTCCTCCATCAGGGCGCGTGCTGGACAGTCATTTTCTCTGTGGACCATGGCATGTAGAACCTTCCTCTTGGTGATGCTCTTAACTCTGTCAGGTATCACCCTACCCTCAATTAGAAAAATGGAAAATTAAATTTAAAAACATAATCAACTATAGTTGATATTAAGGGGCTGCTAAAATGTCTGACCGTATCTAAAAATGGATTTTCTATAGAACCTATGGTGTAGATCACCTACATAATGGAGAATATCAATTGGGACATTTTCTTACCTTACCATAGATTCTTTTATACTTGTCAATATTGCAGACATGGTTTCTTTTTGTCCAGAAGACAACTATCCTCTTTTTAATAAAGGCATTAGAATAACTGTTAAATGAATAACTCAGTGTGGTTTACTTTATACACTTTAAGGCCTTCTGTAAAATTCAGTTAACAAGTTAGACAGCAGTCCTTAGACCATATGTCTGGGTGACTGGTTTGGAAGAATTTGATCACTAGCCTCTCAGATAAAGACTTCTGAAGTTTGTGAGGAAGGACCTTGAGGTGCACAGCGCTGTTCTACTTATGTTTTCCTCCGTTGAATAATGTTGATTATCTCTCTTGCTGCAGTTATTTTCTATGTTATTTGCCCTTTACTTTCTAATGTACTGCTTTTAGTTTTTACCCATGTGTGTCCTTTTTTGCCATTTCTTTGTCACGTGTGAGCTTGGAAAGTCTTCCTGCCTTGCTTCCCGCACCTCCCCACTCCCGAGTTTAGTAAATGTTCACTTTTGTTTTAATCCCTCTGTTTGGAGAGGGAACCAGACAAGAACGCTTCTCGTGGTTTTCTCCAGTTCAGAACAAGTGCGGTGACCTCTTGTCACAGAGACCGAGCTAGCAACTCGCTGGTGCCCTGACATGAGCGTCTTCACATGCAGTAGGTGACAGCACTACACATTATAGGTTAAAAAATACTTTCAATCATTGAAAAATACAGGAGAAATGTTGCCGCTGTTGTTGTTGTAAAAGAATAAACGCTCAGACTCAAATCTAGGAAAGGCTTAATGGAGAAGACGCTCCTTTTGTTGGTCTTCATAGTGAACTGTTACACCACTTACATTACAGTTGTCCAAAAATCTCACCTACCTGGATTTTTCTGTGCATAAATAAAAAATACAAATAGTAGGGAAAATGCTTAATATAATTCAGAAGTTTTTTATTGAATTTAACTTAAGCAAACTATGTAATTCATTTAAATCATTCTGATTAAAATTCAGAATTCAGTACAGCTCTAGGTGGCGTCAGTTTTAGTTGGTTAAAACAGCAAATATAGTAAGTTTAACTTTTATTTGATTAGCTTTTGGAATTTGAAAAATAAGTAATTAATGGCTGCTTTTTATTGATGTAAAATGTAATTTAAGAAATTTGTTGCCAGTAATTTCTCCACTCTCCCTTCTCCATTTTTCTCCACAGCATTTTTTGCCTCGTTGGAAGTGTGAACAGTTAATCAGACAAGGCATTCTGGAGCACGTGCTATCATAGCTGCACACTGAGATGGAGCCCAGCTCACTGAGACGTCTGTACTTCTGTCTCTGTACCCCTCCTCCCACCTCTTTGATTTAAAAGTTACAGACATCTTTTACATACAACCAGGAATACTTGGCTAAAGAGTATCACTTGCTAACCCTTAAGAGGTTTTGGTTTTTTATGTTGTATAGGATTTCCTTCTCCTTTTTGCAGCAATCTATCCATAATTATAACATTCCTATACCATTATTATGTGTTTTTTTTTTTTTTTTTAACGAAAGCCAACGTTTATTACATATGAATCTGTTTTTTAAATACTGAGAGTTGCACTTGGCTGTACAGGAGAAGGTAGACCCTGGTGATCTGTGAAGTCTTCTGGCAATGTGTTGTCAGGAATGCTGTGGCATTGTGATCAGTACAAGCCAGGGAGCCAGAAATTCTGGAATATGTTACCAGGTTACACAGACAAGGGGAGATGATGTCTATAAAACCTCTCAGTATGTATTTAACGTGTAATCACAGTACTTTATTGTCTGACTTGGGAAAAGAGTAAGAAAGGACATGGTGGGGTTTTGCCCGTTCCCCCACAGTAATGGCTAGCCCGGCGTGTGACCATCTGCGAGCTTGTGGGGTGAACACCAGTGTCTGAGTTTCCTGCAGCCTCCATAACACATTACCACAACCGAGGTGGCTTAAAACAACAGAAACTCATTCACCACCGTTCTGGAGGTCAGAAGTCTGAAATCAGGGTGTTGGCAGGGCCTTGCTCTCTCTGAAGGCTCTAGGGGAGGATCTTCCATGCCTTTTTCTCTTCGCTTCGTTAGTTGCCGGTTATCCTTGGTGTTCCTTGGCTTCTAGATAATCACTCCAGTCTCTGCTGCCTTCGTCACATGGCGTTCTTCACTGTGTGTCTCTGTGTCTAGATTTCCTCTTGTAAAGACATCAATCACTGGATTGTTGTTGTGGTTGTTAGGTGCTGTTGAGTCGATTTTTAACTCATATCGACCCCATGTGACAGAGTACAACTGTCCCATAGGGTTTTCTAGGCTTTAATTTTTTTTTTTTTTGTCTACAGTATTTTTAATTATGAAATATTTTAAATATTAACTACAGAGAATAATATTATAAACCACCACCTAGAATAAAACATGGTTATCCTTTTGTTGTATTTGCTTCAGAGTTTTTAAAGAAAGAAAACATTAAAGGTACAATCGAAATTCTCTTCGCAGCCCTGTCCTTTCTCCTCTCTCCCCGACCCCAGAAGGATGTGTGTGTATCCTTCCCATCCATGATTTATATTTTAACTCTTAAAAATAATATGTACCATTATTTGAATATTTAAACAATTTAAATAAATGGCATTATATTGTATATATCATTCTGCAATTTTTTCCCACCTATTACTATATTTTAGGGCCCTTGGAGCCCTGGTGGTGCAGTGGTTAAGAGCTTGGCTGCTAACCAAAAGGTTGGCAGTTCAAATCCACCAGCCACTTCTTGGAGACCCTATAAGGCAGTTCTACTCTGTCTTGTAGGGTCGCTGTGAGTGGGAATCGTCTTGATGGCAACAGATTTTTTTGGACCCCTGTTGATACATATAATCAATTTCATATATATATATATATCAACTTCATTCATTTTAACTCATCTAGAGAGTTCCAATTTATAAATATGCCACAATTAATATTTATCTCATCCCCTAAGTATGAGCATTTGGGTTGTTCCTAATTTTTTCCTATTATGAGCAATGCTGTAATGAACAACGTGGTATATTTTTTCTTGGGCTTATGTGGCAGAGTTTATAGTCATTTAATATTTCTTTTGACTACTGATAAATCGACTTATTTTTACTATCTTCTTTTATGATTTTTCTATTTCCCATTTCTTCTTCTTTGCTTCTCCCTTCACCTGTTTGGAAATTGTACATTCAATTTGTGTTATTTTGGTGGTTAATTGTTAGCATATATGATTAAAGAAAGTTTAGATTTAATCAATGTCCCTATCATTTTCACAAACAATATAAGGAACTTAGAATGCCAACCCTGTCCTATTGTCTATAATTTTTTGTATAATTTATTTTTGTTATTGTTGGGAATATACACAGCAGAACATAACACAAGTTCAACAATTTATGCATGTATAATTTAGTGATATTGATTATATTCTTCCAGTTATACAACCATTCTCACCTTTTCTGAGTTGTTCCGCCCCCATTAACATGAACTCACTGCCCTCTAGGTTTCCTATCTAATGTTTTGAGTTACTGTTGTCAGTTTGATCACATATAGATAGTTCTTAAAAGAGCAAAATGCTCAAGGCAGACATTCTTTATTAAGGTGAACTGTTGTTTAAGAAGAGTATGGGGGACATTAATGGTTTAAGTTTTAAAGATTATCTCAGGGCAGTAGTTTCAGGGTTCATCCAGCTTCCATGGCTCCAGAAAGTCTAGAGTCCATGATAATTTGAAATTCTGTTCTGCATTTTCCCTCTTTTGATCAGGATTCTCCTATAGAATCTTTGATCAAAACGTTCAGTAATGGTAGCTGGACACCATCCAGTTTTGGTCTCATGGCAAAGGCGGCAGTTGTTCAAAGAGGCAATTAGCCACACATTTCATTTCCTGCTCTGGTTCCTGACTCTCCTTCTTCTGTTGCTCCAGGCAGACAGAAACCAATTGTGCCTTGTAAGACCCCAAGAACCACACAATGAACTAGGAGGTCGAACAGAAGCACTAAACACATTATTAGGCCAATTAACTGGGATGTCCCATGAAAGCATGACCATAAACCTCCAAACCAAGGAACCAAATCCCATGAGGTGTTTGGTTGTACATAAGCATCTAGGCTGTAAACTTCACCAGAACAGATTGCCAGATCTTTGTCCTGCAGAGCCGCTGGGTGGGTTCGAACCACCAGCCTTTTGCTTAGCAGCTGAGCCCTTAACCGTTGCGCCACCAGAGCTCTCAGTCATTGGATTATGTCCCACCTAATCCAGTATGACCTCATCTTAACTTCATTACATCTGCAAAGACCCTATCTCCAAGTAAGGTCACATTCACAGGTACTGGGGGTTAGGACTTTTGAGGGAACACAAATCCTCTACAACCAGTGTCACCACTTTGAAAGAGAAATAGAAATTGGAGCTAGAGAAGTGTCATGGATTGAATTATATTCCCCAAAAAATGTGTATATCAATTTTGCTGGGCCATGATTCCCAGTATTGTGTAGTTGTCCTCCATTTTGTGATTGTAATTTTATGTTAGGATTAGGGTGGGATTGTATAACACCCTTACTAAGGTCACATCCCTGATCCAATGTAAAGGGAATTTCCCTAGGGTGTGGCCTGCACCACCTTTTATCTTACAAGAGATACAAGGAAAGAGAAGCAAGTAGAGAGTGGAGAACCTCATACCACCAAGAAAGCAGTGCCGGGAGCAGAGCACATCCTTTAGACCCGAGGTTCCTGTGCAGAGAATCTCCTAGTCTGGGGGAAGATTGATGATGATGAGGACCTTCTTCCAGAGCCGACAGAGAAAGCCTTCCCCTGGAGCTGACACCCTGAATTTGGAGTTGTAGCCTACTAGACTGTGAGAAAATAAATTTCTTTGTTAAAGGCATCCACTTGTGGTATTTCTGTTAGAGCAGCACTAGATGACTAAGACAAGAAGGAAATTTGAGCATTTTCCCCCCAGATTTAGGGTGACTGAAAGGTCATGGGAGGAGCTGGTTGGCTAAGTAGAGAGCAGTGTTTTCTGGTGGACTGATGGTCAGTGAGTAGTAGGAGTTGGGAGTGGCACACAGAGGTCTTCCCTTATCACTGGCCTTTGCCCTACCAGGCCCCTTTATGACCAGCTTGGCACAAATCTGAAAGAGTCAAATGTAAAAGTCCAGAGAAACAAGTACTTAGCACATACTGTGTGTACAGTTTCGTTTTTAAATAAAGGAATGTTTCTGGCCAAAATTACACTCAAGAAATAGAGGGGCTTTACTTAGGATGTGGATCTGTATGCTTTCATAAAAGACCTATTTAGGTCAGTAACCCTGGCTGCCTTTGCAGGTTATTTTCACTATTGAAAATTATTTCTCCTTATAGTTTTTGCAGCCACGCTGATTTTCATCTGATCTCTGCTGATAAACTGTAAGGAAGAATTTCCCTAGCGAATAAAATGGATGATGTTGGTATTTTAACTGGTTGCAAGGTCACTTTCAGCACATTCTACTCCTAGAGTACCTAGAGCCTGTGAACAGATGAGCCTCATTCTACTCTAGAGAGAGCTGTGAGGGTGAGCATCCTAGAGCTACAACTATGCACACATGTGATCCCCGACTCCATCAACACGGCTGTGAGAGTGAGCATCCTAGAGCTAGAACTATGCACACACGAGAGCCCCGTGTCCACTCTACACAGCTGTGAGAGCATCCTAGAGCTTCTAGAACCATGCACACAGGTGAGTCCACTCTACACGGCTGTGAGAGTCAGCATCCTAAAGCTAGAACCATGCAGTCAGGTGAGCCCCATGTCCACTCTAGAGAGAGCTGTGAGAATAAACATTTGTGAAGAACATTAAAAGCAGTCATGTAACCAACCCAGCATCATTCCTGAACTTCAATTAAACATTGTACTTTTGTTTTTAATTCCAAAATAAATAATTAGGTTAAATTCCTTTTTTTGTTTTTGAGCTGATTATTTTTCAACATTTTGTTGTGTTGTTGAGACCATACGCAGCAAAACATACATCAACAGTTTCCATGTGTAAATCCAGTGACATTGCATTCCTCAAGTTGTGCAACCATTCTTTTTCTGAGTTGTTCTTCTATAAACATGAGCCCTGGTGATGCAGTGGTTAAGAGCTATGGCTAAATAGAATTAAGCATCATATCAAAAAAATAATACACCATGACCAAGTAGGATTCATACCAGGTATGCAAGGGTGGTCCAACATTAGAAAATCAATCAACATAATCCACCACATAAATAAAAGGAAAAAGAATCACATGATCATCTCAATTGATGAAAAGGAATTCGACAAAGTCCAACACCCATTCCTGATTAAAAACTCTGAATAAAATATAGAAGGGAAATCTCACAACATAATAAAGGGCATCTATGCAAAAACCAACGGCAGACATCAGCTGAAAACATTCCCCTTGAGAACAGGAACAAGACAAGGATGACCTTTATCACCACTCCTATTTAACATTGTGCTGGAAGTCCTAGCTAAAGCAATAAGGCAAGAAAAAGAACTAAAGGGCATCCAAATTGGTAATGAAGAAGTTAAACTGTCTCTGTTTGCAAATGATACGATACTACACGTAGAAAACCCAAAAGACTCCACAAGAAAACTACTGGAACTAATAGATTCAGCAGAGCAGCAGGATCCAAGATAAACATACAGAAATCAGTTGGATTCCTATACATCAATAAAGAGAATGATGAAATCAGGAAAACAATACCATTTATAATAGCCCCTAAAAAAATAAAATACTTAGGAATAAATCTAACCAGGGATCTAAAAGACCTATACAAAGAAAAGTACCAAATGCTACTGCAAGAAACCAAAAAACTACATAAATGGAAAAACATACCATGCTCATGGATAGGTAGACTCAACATTGTGAAAATGGCAATACTACCCATAGCGATTTACAAATACAATGCAATCCCCATCCAAATAACCAACAACATAACCAACAACACTCAAACTCCAGAAGATAAGCTGGATAACTGGGATTTTCTAAAAATTAAACACTTTCGTTCATCAAAAGATTTCACCAAAAGAGTAAAAAGAGAACCTACACTGGGAAAAAATTTTGGACATTACAAGTAAGACGAAGGTCTAATTTCTAAAATCTGTAAGAAAATCCAACACCTCTACACCAAAAAGACAATCCAATAAAAAAATGGGCAAAGGAAATGGACAGGTCACCAAAGAAGACATTCAAGCAGCCAACAGACACATGAGGAAATGCTCCAGATCACTAGCCACTAGAGAAATGCAAATCAAAACCACAATGAGATACCATCTCACCCCGGCATTACTGGCATGAATCAAAAAAACTGGAAATAACAAATGTTGAAGAGGCTGTGGGGAGATCAAAACTCATGCACTGCTGGTAAGAATGCAAAATGATACAACCATTTCGGAAAACGATATGGCGCTTCCTTAGAAAACTAGAAATAGAAATACTATATGATCCAGCAATCCCACTCCTAGGAATACATCTTAGAGAAATAAGAGTTGTCACAAAAATAGACATATGCACACCCACGTTCATTGCAGCATTGTTCACAATAGCAAAAAGATGGAAACAACCTAGATGCCATCAATAGATGAATGGATAAACTATGGTACCTACACGCAATGTAGTATTATGCAACAATAAAGAGCAATGATGAATCTGTGAAGCATCTCATAACATGGATGAATCTGGAGGACATTATGCTGAGTGAAATAAGCCAATTGCACAAGGAGAAATATTGTATGAGACCAGTACTGTAAAAACTCATGAAAAGGTTTACACACAAAAAGAAATAATCTTTGATGCTTACAAGGAAGGGGAGGGGTGGGGGAGAACACTAAATAGATAATAGATAAGTGGTAACTTTGGTGAAGGGTAAGACAGTACACAATACTGGGGAAGCCGGCACAACTTGTCCAAGGCAAGGTCATGGAAGCTCCATAGACACATCCAGTCTCCCTGAGGGACGGAATTGCTGGGTGGAAGGCTGTGAGGACCATGGTCTCAGGGAACATCTAGCTCAATTGGCATAATATAGTTTATAAAGGAAATGTTCTATATTCTGAGTAGCGTCTGGCATCTTAAAATCCTGTGAGCAGCCATCTAAGATACTCCACTAGACTTACTCCTTTGGGAGTGAGGGAGAATGAAGAAAACAAGATACAAGGGAAAGATTAATCTAAAGGATTAATTGACCACTAGTACCATGGCCTCCACCAGACTGAGTCCAGTACAACTAGATGGTGCCTGGCTACCACCACTGACTGTTCTGACAGGGATTGCAACAAAGGGTCCCTGACAGAGCTGGAGAAAAATGTAGAAGAAAATTCTGACAAAAAAAAGACCAGACTTACTGGCCTGACAGAGACTGGAGAAACCCCAAGAGTATGGCCCCCAGACACCCTTTTAGGTCAGTAATGAAGTCACTCCCGAGGTTCACCCTTCAGCTAAAGATTAGACAGGCCCATAAAACAAAACAAGACTAATGGGACACAACAGCCCAGGGACAAGGACTAGAAGGCAAGAGGAGACAGGAAAGCTGGTAATAGGGAACCCAAGTTTGAGAAGGGAGAGTGTTGACATGTCATGGGATTGTTAACCAATGTCATAAAACAATATGTGTACTGACTGTTTAATGAGAAACTATTTGTTCTGTAAACCTTCATCTAAAGTACAATTAAAAAAAAAACACAAGCTATGACTAATAACCAATACATTGGTGGTTCAAAACCACCAGCCTCTCCTTGGAAACCCTAGGGGCAGTTCTGTCTACTCTGTCCTATAGTATCGCTATGAGTTGAAATCAACTCGATGGCAACAGTTTTGTTGTTGTTGTTATTAATGTAAACTCACTGCCCCCTAAGGTTCCTATTCTTTCAAGTTGCTGCTGTCAATTTGATCCCATAGAGATAGTTCTCAAAAGAGCATAATGCTCAAGACAGACATTTTTTACTAGTAAAGCTAAGCTGTTGTTTGGTTTTAAGAAGACTTCAGGGTATCTTTTTGGTTTAAATTTTAAAGATTATCTCAGGGCAATAGTTTTAGGGTTCATCAAGCCTCCATGGATCCAGAAAATCTAGATAGAGTCCATGAAAATTTGATATACTGTTCTGCATTTTCCCCCTTTTGATCAGGATTCTTCTATAGAATCTTTGATCAAAATGTTCAGTAATGGTAACTGGTCACCATCCAGTTCTTCTGTTCTCATGGCAAAGAAGGCAGTTATTCATGGAGGCAATTAGCCACACATTCCATATCTTCCTCCTATTCCTGACTCCCCTTCCTCTGTTGCTCCAGGTGAATAGAGTCCAATTGTTGTGCCTTGGATGGCTGCTCGAAAGCTTTTAAGACTCCAGGAACCAGTTAATGAACTAGGAGGCAGAACAGAAGTACTAAACACGTTATTAGGCCAATGAACTGGGATGTCCCATGAAACTATGACCCTAAACCTCCAAACCAAGGAAACAAATCTCATAAGTTGTTTGGTTGCACATAAGCAACCTCAGTAGGTACTCTTTTTTTTTTTTTTTTGTCATTGTTGTAAATACAGACTATCATACTTTCGCCAATTCAACAAGGTAAATTCCTTTTTTGAAATTAATATGTACTACTTGAATATTTGAAATTATGGAGTTTTTATAGTGATTGGATCATTAGGCTGTGGCTAGGATTTTACACATATATCATTTTTTCTTACTGTAAAAGTAATATATGTGCAGTTAAAAAAAAGTTAGAAAACTACAACGTAGAAAATGAAGGTTAGTTGTCTCTTCACCTAGTGAATACCACCATCCTAGAGTACGCGCCGTTAACTAGTTACATATGTATAGTGCTTTCCCATTTCTTCAACTAGTGAATACCACCATCCTAGAGTACGCGCCGTTAACTAGTTGCATATGTATAGTGCTTTCCCATTTCTTCACCTAGTGAATACCACCATCCTAGAGTACGCGCAGTTAACTAGTTACATATGTATAGTGCTTTCCCATTTAAGAGTTTTCCCAATTATTCTCTAGTTTTTGCTACTAATGAGAATGTAATCTTTTTTTTTAAACTGTATTTTCTAGTTGGCTTTGGCTGATATATGTAAGAAAGCTGGAAGTTATGATTTGGTTACATACTAATATTTATATATACTGTTGTTTTCCACATTGATTTTTATTGCCTAGTAAAATTTTAACTATTGCTGATAATAACTGGCAGCCTTGTCTTTTTCCTGATGTGACTAGAATGCCAAAATATTCTTTCTCAATCTTTCTATCCCATAGTTCTCCAGGAAAAGTACCAAAATGTGTGCCCTCCCCCAGTGCAACTTAAAACCTCAAATTAGATCCCATACTTAAAACAGTGGTAATTAACAAAAAAGGTTTTCCAAATGCATTTTTGGAACTTGAATGATGATCCTATGGTTTGTTAACCCCCTGATGGCATGGTGTTGGAGGAGCTTAACCCTCCCCCATTTTCCTTGGCTACCTGGGAGCCTGTGACGGTTAATTTTATGTGTCAACTTGGCCAGGCTTTCTCCAGTTGTTTGGTAAAACACTAGTTGCTGTTAAAAAGTGATTAAAAAAAAAAAAAAGTTGCATTTCAATTCTGACTCATGGCAACCCCACGTGTGTCAGAGTAGAACGGTGTATTAAGTTTGACCCAAAGGGGTCTGTGGGTGTCTTGGATGGTCTGTCAGGTGCAGCACGAGGAAGTATGATTCACGCAGTAAGGCCAGAAAACAAACAGAACTTAGCACTCACAGGTCCCAGAGAGGAAACAACAGCACGCCACATGAAGTTGCACCCGGAGACAAGATAAGAAGCTAGAATCGTAGGAGAGGGCTTATAGATGGCAAGCAGGATGGGGTCTCAGGGTTAGCATGCACTGAAGTCTTATTGGTCAGTTTAAAAGTTTCTAGTGTATTAGCATGGAAAAGGGAGAAATTCTTACAACAGAAAGCCATATGGGGCATGGCCAGGAGGCCCAGTTAGCGCCCACAACTCGAGAGTCTGTGTGACAAAAGAGGAAGGGCCGTGTCAGACACTGGGTGAAAGGGCAGCTCTGAGGAATTAATGGATGCCGAGGCAGCAAACTATGCAGGCTGCAAATTGGCCTTATGACAAACTGTGTTCCACAGGATTTTCAATGGCTGATTTTTCGGGAGTAGATCAGGCCTTTCTTCCAAGGTGCCTCTTGGTGGACTCGAACTGCCAAGCTTTCAGTTAGCAGCCAACTGGGACCCAAGGTCAGCACGATTGACCAAACGTCAGGCAATCATCTCAGCATGGATGCCTTGGCCAACAAATGGCCTCATGGGTAAAAAACTGGGAATCTCTTGCCTTACAGATACACAAAATAGAAATTAAGGTCACACATGTCTCTACATATACCAAGGCCGCCATACAAGGTTTTACCAGGACAGCCCCTTATCCCCTTCGGAGTTCCAGACATTCCTGACAGTGACCAAAGCACACATTTCACTTCTCAGAATACATAATGGGGGACTCTTGGAAAAGATATTACATGGAACTTTCACCTCCCCATTAGGTCTCAGGCAGCCAGTTTAATTGCGAGATATAATAGTCTCCTCAAACTTTTATTTAAGTTACAAAATAACAAATAGATCCCTAAACGGCAAGCCAGGCCTTTATCTCTCTTAATTCAAGGCCCCTGGGATGACTCACACCTCACACCAATTTTAAGAAAGAAGTTCCCATAGCCCCTTCCTATGTTTAAAAGGGGAATATGTCTCACTTTCATATGTATACTCTTTATGTATGAGGCCCTTTTATAATGTTTCACCCTACCTTTATGGATTATCTTCATGGGAGCATACTCTCCTGGGAGCTATTAATTATAGATTCGCTTATAGGTCAATCACCAAACGAACTGATAGCTAACTGAAAAAGGGCCCTTAGTAATTGGCTAAATTGGACGGCCTGCCTACAGGCTAGTTCCAGGACTCCTACCTCAGCAATGGCTATCTTAAATGGTAATCAATCTAGAACCTTATTAACTACATGACACACATCAACCCAACTGGGTATCCACATGGGAAAGATACCCCAGTCCCACACCCTTGGACAACATCATCTCTTGCACCAGAGATGCCTTCTCCTCAAACACAGACCACAGCCCCAAACATGCTCATGGGCTGCTGTTCCTAAGGCTGATAAACTGGACACATAGGGCATTTATTGCTTTTCTGTCTTTGATATTATGGAATCTATTATGTTTCCTAAGCTTGCTGTTTCCTTAGCCCATGATCCTGATAGACATCTTTCTCTCTGCCAAAACGTACTCGCCTACACTTCCATACTCTATGGAAAATCTTATAGAAGTTACTACCATCTGTGCTATTCTAAAAATGATTTAATAGAGATTATTAGTTTGCCCAGTTCCTCGCCATGGCCCCCTGAGGGGAGAACCTCCTACTCCCCAGTGTGTTCTCCTACTCCTCCTGCTCCAGCTATCCACCATGACCTCTCCTCTTGTGTCTCTGATGACCACAACTACTCCTTCCCCTTGCTTACAAGTGAATACCATTAACTTTACATGTACCTTATTAAACTCTCAGAGCCCTGATGGCACAGTGGTTAAGTGCTCAGCTGTTAACCAAAAGGTCAGCAGTTTGAACCCACTGTCTCCTCTGAAAGAGAGAGAAAAATGTGGCAGTCAGCTTCTGTAAAGATTTACAACTTTGGAAACCCTATGGGGCAGATCTACTGTGACCTATAGGATCACTATGAGTCAGAATCAACTTGATGGCCATGGGTTTGTTTTTTTTACTGAACTATTAGCTCATACCATCCAACAACATAGCTTCTAGACCTGCCATCTTGACCCAAGAAATACACCAAGATACTATTGTCCTGAAAAATATAACTCATACTTTTAACACACTCCACAACACCAAGATATTCTTAAAAACAAACACATTGCCGTTGAGTCGATTCTGAATCATGACGGCTCCATATTGTTAGAGACCCCCAAAATTCAGTTTTGTTTTCTTGGCTAATGCCATATAAATGGGGAAATTGATTATGGACTACAAAGACTTCTTACACATCTACTTGCTTGTCTATTTTACTCAAAACATTTTCTATTCTGCAGAGGGCAACTTATGTCCTTTGCCCTGGAAGTCTCCTCCACCATTAAGGCCAACCAAATAACCCAAATAAACAAGCTCAAAACTGATGTTAAGACATCAGAGGGTCAATTGGATTATAGTTTTTGCTTAAAATGCTGTCTTGACACAATTTTGAGCCCTTAGCTGGAGTTGGTCCATTCCCCTTCTTGAGCAGCTGATTACATCCACTCTCCAACCACCTTCTTACTGGGCCACTATGCACCCACCATAATCTCCCCAGAGCCAGGTTCTCATCAGCCAGGGACTGTGTCCAGGATTTTTCAAAATGCCCAATCCCCAGGAAACCCTCAAAACCCAGCTAACCTCACCCTGCTTGCCATACATAAGCCGTCTCCTACAATTCCAGCTTGTTAACTTGTCCTTGGGTACAACCCCCCTGTGTAGCTCTGCCTTGTGGTGTGCTGTGTTCTCCCCAGCGAATTGTGAATATAGTAAACTTTTATGACATCCGTTTTGGAGTCTGTGTGCCTTGGTAAAACCTGGCAAAACAAATCCCAAGTACATCTAAAACACCCTGTAATGTTAAGAATTATATAAATAGAATTTTATTGAATTCTCTTGCATTCCGGGCTAAACTCGCCTTGGCTATGGTGTGTTAACCATTCAATGAACTGAAACATTTGATCTGCTGTTATTTATTGGGGAATTTTGCAACTGTAAGTGATACTGGTTTACAGTGTTTTGGAAGGGTGTGTGTGTGTGTGTGTGTGCTTTGTCAGTGTTTTCAGTTATTTATTCCTGTGAAACAAGCCACCTGTCTTGGTCATCTAGTGCTGCTCCAACAGAAATACCACAAGTGGATGGCTTTAACAAAGAGAAGTTTTTTCTCTCATAGTCCAATAGGCTACAAGTCCCACTTCATGGAGTCAGCTCCAGTGGAACGCTTTCTCCTTCGGCTCTGGAGGAAGGTCCATGTCATCAGTCTTCCCTTGGTCTGGGAGCTTCTCTGCGTGGGAACCTCAGGTCCAAAGGACACATTCTGCTCCTGGCACTGTTTCTTGGTAGTATGAGGTTCCCAACTCTCTGCTTGCTTCCCTTTCATCTCTTGAGAGACAAAAGTTGGTGCAGGCCACACCCCAGGGAAACTCCCTTTACACTGGATCGGGGATGTGACCTGTGTAAGGGTGGTGTTACAATCCCACCCTAATCCTCTTTAATGTAAAATTACAATCACATAATGGAGGACAACCACAGAATGCTGGGAATCATGGCCTAGCCAAATTGATACACACTTTTTTGGGGGGACATAATTCAATCCATGACACCACCCAAAACAGTAGCTTTAAACCACATCATTTTATTATCTCTCATGGTTCTGCAGGTTGACGGCTCAGCTGGGCGGCTGTGCAGTTCCTGCTGAGTTCTCTCTTGCAGATGCATTTAGATGGTAGACTGGCTGGAACCATCTGCAGATTTGGCTGGGACAACTCAGCTTCTCCTCTCCATGTGACCTCAGGGCCTCTCTTCTCCCTGTGGTCTCTCCACATGTTTCTGTCCACAAGGGGACTGGGCTTCTCTATGGCAGCTCAGAGTTCCCAAAGTGTTAAGAGGGTGAAAGTGGAAGCCTCTAGTTTCTTAAAGGCTAGGTCTGGTACTAGACTAGCACCACTTCTGCCACATGCTATAGGTTAACGCCATCAGAGGCCAGCCCAGATCCAAAGAGGGGACTACAGGAACCACACAAGGGCAGGAACAGCAAGGACAGCCACAGTCAGACTGTGGCATCAGCATTTTAGTAGTCTAATGCTGCCTATTCCTTTGTTTATTTTAGACAACTGGACCAATAAGCAACATCATGACAAATGGAGGAAAGATTGACGTTGTCAAGGATTTCATTTTATTTGGATCCACAATGAACACTCACGGAAGCAGCAGTCAAGAAATCAAACAATGTACTGCATTGGGCAAATCTGCTACAAAAGACCTCTTTAAAGTGTTAAAAAGCAAAGATGTCACTATGAGGATTAACGTGTTCCTGACCCAAGCCATGGTGTTTTCAATCGCCTCATATACTTATGACAGCTGAACAATGAATAAGGAAGATGGAAGAAGAATTGATGCTTTTGAATTATGGTGTTGGCAAAGAATATTAAATATACCATGGACTGCCAGAAGAACGAACAAATCTGTTTGGAAGAAGTACAGCCAGAATGCTCCTTAGAAGCAAGGATGGTGAGACTTGGTCTCACATACTTTGGACATGTTATCAGGGGGGACCAAAACCAGTCCCGGGAGGACATCATACTTAGTAAAGGGTCAGCAAAAAAGAGGAAGGTCCTTGACGACATGGATTGACACAGTGACTGCAACAATGTGCTCAAACAGCAACTATTGTGAGGATGGTGCAGGACAGGGCAGTGTTTCGTTCTGTTGTACATAGGGTTGTTATGAGTTGGAACTGACTCAAGGACTCCTAATAACAACAACAACAACAATGCCTAATGCCACTACTTTTCTGTCAGTTTTTGTACTGTGGTGGCTTGCATGTTGCTGTGACGCTGAAAGCTATGTCACCAGTATTTCAAATACCAGCAGGTATTCAATCTATATGCTGAGCAAATACTCAGAGAAGCTGAACTATACGAAGAAGGTGGTGTCAGGATTAGAGGAAGACTCATTAATAACCTGCAATATGCAGATAATACAACCTTGCTTCCTGACTGAAAGTGAAGATGACTTAAAGTACTTACTGATGAAGATCAAAGACTCACAGTGACCCTATGTACAGCAGAACAAAACACTGCCCCATCTACTTCTAAAAAAAATTGGCCAGTGAAAAGAATTTCATCCAGGTTATCTAATGTGTTTCCATACAATTCTTCATAGTATTGTCTTATGATCCTTTTCATTTCTGTAGGGTTGGTTGTAATGTCCTCACTTTTATTTCTGATATAGATGTTTGCATCTTCTCTCTTTTTGCTTTGGTCAAGCTAGAGGTGCATTAACTTCTGGTTTTATTGCTTCTATTGGTTTTCTATTCTTATTTATCTTTCCTCTGATCTTTTTTATTCCTTCCCTCTAATATTGTTGGGCTTGGTTTGCTCTTCTTTTTTGAGTTCCTCAATTTGTAAAGTTAGGTTGTTCATTTTAGATCTTTGCACTATGCATTTCTCTCTGAACACTGCCTTTTTTGCATCTCATGAATTTTGGTATGTTGCATTTTCTTTTGACTCTAAATATTTTGATTTATTCCTTAAACTGTTGGTTGTTTATATAATGTTTTGTTTAATTTCCACATATTTGTGTATTTCCCAGTTTTCCTTGTGTTATTAAATTCTAATTCACTCCATTGTGGTCAAAGAATATAGTTTGTATGATTTAAATCTTTTTAAAGATCGAGACTGCTGTTAGGTGGAATGTTCTACATACGTCTGTTAGGTCTAGTTAGTTTTTAGTACCATCCAGGTCCTCTATTTTCTTACTGATCTTCTTTCTAGATAGTCTGTCCATTATTGAAAGTGGTGTATTTAAATCTCCACTATTATTGTAGAACTGTCTACTTCTCTCTACGATTCTGTCAGTGTTTGCTTTATTTATTTTGGGGCTTTACTGTTAGGTGCATAGATATTTGTAATTGTTATATCTTGATAAATTGACCCTTTTATCATATAATGTCCTTCTTTGTCTCTTATAACTGATTTTGACTTGCACTCTATTTTGTCTGATATTAATATAGTTACTCCAGCTCTCTTTTGGTCAATATTTGCATGAGATATTTTTTCCATCTTTTCATTTTCAACTTATTTGTGTCCTTGAGCCTAAGATGCATCTCTAGTAGTCACTATATAGTTGGATCTTCTTTTTTTTTTTCCTCTCTCTATTCTGTCACTCTCTGCCTTTTGATTGGGGCATTTAGTCCATTTACATCCAGGATAATTACCAATAAGAAAGGACTGACTTCTGCCATTTTGTTATTTGATTTTTGTGTGTCCTAGGCCTCTTTGTTCTCATTTCCTCCAATACAATCAACTTTTGTGTTTTGTGGATTTTTTCTTAGTGAACCATTTTTATTCCCTTTTACTTTCCTTTTCTATGTATTTTTAAATATTTTCTTTATGGTTACCGTAAGGATTACATTTAACGTCTTGTAACAACCTGGTTTAAACTGATACCAACTTCAGTAACATTCAAATATTCCCCACCTATAGTGTTCCCTCCACCCCATTTATGTTACTGTTATCATCTATTACATCTTCATACATCATATGCCCTTTACATACTATTTTTTAATATATTTGTCATTATAAAGCATGAAGGATATAACAACTAGAATTATCAAGTAAAAATACCTTAAAACTTGCTCTTTTACCTGCCCATGGAATGAATTAAGATTTTTTTTTTCTACGTAAAGCTTTGAGTTACTTTTGAGTGTTCTTTCTTTACCATCTTTCCCATGTTAAAGGACTAAGATTTCTTGTATGGCAGGTCTAAGGTCTATGAGCTCTCTCAGCTTTTATCTGAAAATGCCTTAATGTTGCCCTCTTCTTAAAGGGAAGTTTTGCCAGATACAGTATTTTTGGTTGACAGTTCTTTACTTTCAGCATTTTGAATGTGTCATTCCATTGCACTCTGGCCTCCAAGTTCTCTGAGGAGAAATCAGCATTTAATTTTATGGTGATCCTTCATATGTGACTATTCATTTTTTTCTTGCTTCTTTCAGGATTCTGCCTTCGTCTGTAAGTTTTGAGAGTTTGATTAAAATGTGTCTCAGTGTAGATCTCCTTGGTTTATCCTACTTGGAGTTTGTTGTTCTTGAATTTGTAGATTCATGTCCTTTGTCAGATTTGGAAAGTTTTCTGCTATTATTTCTTCAGATATTATTTCTTTCCCTTTCTCTCTCATCTCCTTCTGGGGATTCCCATGAATATGTTTGATAAAACCCAAAACCCATTGCTGGCGAATCGATTCTGACTCATAGCGACCCTACAGGACAGAGTAGAATTGCCCCATGGGGTTTCCAAGGAGCAGCTGGTGGCTTTGAACCACTGACCTTTAGGTTAGCAGTCAAGTGCTTAACAATTGCACCACCAAGGCTCCTTGTTTGCTTGATAGTGTTCCATAATTACATTAGGCTATGTTGAGAAGTCTTTAGCCATGTCTTATTTTGCTCCTCAGCCTCCACAATTTTGATTCCTTATCCTCTAGATCATTGCTTTGTTTTCTCCCAGCTCAGATCTGTTTCTACATCCTTCCAATTTTTTTTTTTTTTAAATTTTAGTTATGTCTTTCAGTTTCTGTATTTCTGTTTGGTTTCTTTTTTTAATGTCTGTTTATTTATGTTCTTTTTGTTCATGCATCATTTTCCTGACTTCCTTCTGTTTCTGTTTTCCTTTAGTTCTTTGAGCTTGTTTCATTCTGTTGTATTATAGTCTTCTGTTCATTTCCAGTTTTTTTTGTGTGCCCAGTGATTTTTTTGTTGTTGTTGTTGAAGCCAGGGCATTAGAATTTTTAAAGTGTTAGCTTTCTCAATTCCCCCAAATATATGGTGCTTTCAACAGTGGTAATTCCTGCAAGAAATTTTTAGGCAGGCACAGCCTTTACACTTTTTATGTCTCCCTCTCCCTTTCTCTGGACCCAGGTGTCAGTCCTTTAACCGTTCCCTAACCAATCAGAGAGCATACACTAATTACACCACCCTCAGGTGGGTAAAGCCCTCAGTCTCTGGTCACCACTCCCTCCCCCACTCTGTGAGGGCTTGAATTCTGATCAGACTGTGGTTTCAGTCTTTCCAGCCACCTCTGGACTAGTGAAAATGTACATCCTGAACAGTCTACTAGCAAGAACTGTTTTATCTTTTTTGGAGTCAAAGATTGGGGCCCTTCCCAGTGCAGAGGACAGCCATGCACTGGCTGGGGGTACAGCAAGGCTTTAACTTCCCTGCAGTCATCCATCTGCCACACAGGGAGGGGTAGGGCCAGGGGCAGTGTAAGAAGTGCTTTTCCTACCTTTGTTTTGATTCAGTTTTCAAATCTTTGCTGTGGTTTTTGCCCATCATTTCAGAGTCTGACACGGCTGATTGTAGGTTTTTAGTAGCTTTTCTGGATGTTCATGTGGAGAGGGTTGGGATCTTAGACCTGCTCACCTTGACATCTTCCCAAAATCCCTGACATGATCATTTGTTCTTTTATGCTTCTGATGTTTTATATAAAAAATATTTTCCCAACCCAAGGTCACAAATTCTTTTTTTCCTGTTTTCTTCTAGAAGTTTTATACTTCTGAATTTTACACTTAGGTCTATGATCAATTTTGAATTAAATTTTTGTATACAGTACAAGGTATGGATCCAAGTTCACTTTTTTGGGAAGTGGGGCATATGGATATCGTTATTCTAGTACCATTTGTTGAAAATGCTATCCTCCACTGCATCATCTTTGCACCTTATGCAAAAATAAACTATGTGTATATGTGTAGGTTTTTTTCTGGACTGTATTCTGTTCCATTGCTGACACCAAGATTATGCTATTTTGATTATTGTAACTTTATAATAATTCTTAAAATAAGTAGTTATTACTCCAAATTTATTCTTTTTCAGAGTTCTTTTGGCTATTCTAGGTTCTTTGCTTTTCTCATGAGTTTTAGGATCAGCTTCTCAATTTCTACAAGAAGAAAACCAAGTCTGCATAGATTTTGACTGGCATTGCATTGACTCTATATATCAATTTGAGAAGAATTGATATCTTAACAATAGTGAGTCTTCTGACCTATACATAAAGTATAACTCCCCATTTATTTATGGCTTTGTTCATTTCTCTCAGAAGTACTTCGTAGTTTTCAGTGTACAGGTCTTTCACATCTTTTGTCTCATTTATCCCTAGGTGTTTCATATTTTGGTGCTATTGTAAATGATATTTTTAAATTTCAAATTCTGATTGTTCACTGCAGGAAATAGAAATACAAACTGATTTCTTTGTATTCTGATCTTATATCCTGTAACCTCGTTAAACTCACATAGTAATTCTAGTAGCTTTTTTTTTTGTGGATTGCATCAGATTTTCTATATTCATCATCACGTTTTCTATGACTAAAGTTTTACTCCTTCCTTTCTAACACTGATGCCTTTTATTTCTTCTTGCCTGACTGCACTGATTAGAACCTCCAGTATAGTGTTGAATAAAAGTGGTCAGAGCAGACATCCTTGTCTTGTTCCTAATCTTTGGAGGAAAGCACTCTTTCAACTTGTTCTTTTCTAATTTTCTTTATTTTTTTCTTGTTGAGAATACGCACAGTGAAACATAAACCAAGTCAATAGTTTCTACATGTACAATTCAGTGACACTGATTATATTCTTCAAGTTGTGCAACCATTGTCACCCTCCTTTTCTGAGTTGTTCCTTCCCTATTAATATAAACTCATCACCCCCTAAGGTTCCTGTCTAATCTTTTGAGTTGCCGTTGTCAATTTGATCCATATAGATAGTTCTTAAGAGAGCATAATGCCAGAGCAGACATTTTTTATTAGTTAAGCTAAACTATTGTTTTAAGAAGACTTCAGGGGATATTTTTGGTTTATTAAAAATTATTTCAGGGCAATAGTTTCAGGGGTTCATCTAGCCTCCATGGCTCCAGAAAGTCAGGAGTCCATGAGAATTTGAATTTCTGTTCTGCATTTTACCCCTTTTGATCAGGATTCTTCTGTAGAATCTTTGATCAAAGTGTTCAGTAATGGTAACACAGCACCATCCAGTTCTTCTGGTCTCATGGCAAAGGAGGCAGTTTTTCATGGAGGAGAGTAGCCACACATTCCGTATCTGCCTCTTAGTCCTGACTCTCTTCTTCTTCTATTGCTCCAGGTGAATAGAGACTAATTGTTGTGCTTTGGATGGCTGCTTGAAAGCTTTTAAGACCACATGAACTACACCACAAACTAGAAGGTAGAACAAAAATACTAAACACATTATTATTAGGCCAGTTAACTGGGATATCCCATAAAACCATGACCCTAAACATCCAAACCAAGGAACCAAATCCCATGAGTTGTTTGGTTGTACATAAGCAGCCTCAGCAGCTAATCTTTTCTATTTGTCATTGTTGTAAATATGTCTATCACACAACTTTCACCAATTAAACTTTTTACAGGTATACAACTTACTGACAGCACTTACAATAATTGGTGTGCAACTCTACCCTTAATCAATGCGATTTTTCCATCACCATACAAGGAAACTCTACTCCTTAAGCAATAACCCTCCCCTTTCTCTCTCTTTCCCGCTCCTGGTAACCACTAATGAACTTTGATCTCTATACATTTGGCTTTTTATCGTTTTATATAAGTGAAATCATACAATGTTTGTCCTTTTGTGATTATTTCATTCAGCATAAAGTCTTCAAGCTCCATCCATACTGTAGTATGTATCAAGACTTCATTTGTGTTACAGTCTTTCACCTTTATGTATGATATTAGCTGTAGGTTTTTTTTTGTCGATATCTTTGATTGAGTTCATAAGGGAATTTATAATACCAGTTTACTGAGAGTTTTTATCAGGAATAGATGCTGGGTTTTGCTACATTCTTTTTCTGCATCTATTATCTCTTTTTTTTGTGTGTGTGTCTTTTTTAGGTTGTTAATATGGTGAATTAAATTGATCGACTGTTGATTGATTTTCCAATGTTAAACTAACCCTCCATTCTTGGCATAACCCCAATTAATCATTGATGTATTATCCGTTTTTGTTGGATTTTATTTGTTAAAATTTCTCTTAAAATTTTTGTATCTATGGTCATAAGCAGGAGCCCTGGTGGCACAGTGATTAAACACTCATCTGCTAACTCAAAGGTTGGCAGTTCGAACCCACCGGTCGCTCCACAGGAGAAAGATGTGACAATCTGCTTCCATAAAGATTACACCTTTGAAACCCTACTGGGGCAGTTTCTACCCTGTCCTATAGGGTCGCTATGAGTCAATTGATTTGACATTGACCGGTATGTTCATAAGGGATATATATTGGTCTGTATTGTACTCATCATTTCTTTGGTCTTAGTATCAGGATAATCCTGACCTCAGATTTCTTCGCCTTCAGTTTTTTGGAAGAGCTTGTATAGAATTGGTATTATTTCTTTCTTAAATGTTTAGTAGAATTCACTAGTTAAGCCATCTGGGTCTAGAGTTTTAGGTGATCTATTTCTTCTTGAATAAGTTTATACATTATTTATACATTTCATCTGTCAAATTTACTGGCATGAAGTTGTTCATAATATTCCCTTATGCTTTTATACCTGTAGATTTTGTAGTATGTCACCTCTCTTAGCACTGATATTGGTAATTTCTATTTTCCCTCTTTTTCCTGATCAGTCGGGCTAGAGGTTTATAAATGATATTAATCTTTTCAAAGAACTAGCCATTAGTTTCATTGAATTTTTCTCTACTGTTTGTTATTTTAGGGTTGGCAAACTTCTTCTGTATTTTAAGACTTTGAAGGCCATACAATCTGTTAGGACTACTCAGTGCTGCTGTTGTAGAGCAAAAGCAGCTGTAGCCAGTGTGCCAATGAACGCACGTGGCTGCTTTCCAATCAAACTTTATTTATAAAGAGAGGTCTTGGGGCTGGGTTTAACTTAACACATGTAGTGTGCCAATCCTTTTTCTACTTTCTTGATTTCTGCTTGGATCTTATTTCCTTTCTTCTGTTTACTTTGGGTTTAATTTACTCCTTTTCTAGTCATTTAAGGTAGAAGCTTAGTCACTGATCTAATTCCTTTCTTCTTTTCTAATACAGGTGCTTGGTGCTATGGATTTTCCCCTAAGTAATACTTCAGCCCCATCTCACAAATTTTGATATATTGTTTTCATTTTCATTCAGTTCAAAACATTTCCTAATCATCCCTTTGATTTCATTAGTTACTTAGTAGTGTGTTGTTCAGTTTTCAAATACTTGGGTATTTTCCAAATATCGTTCAGGTATTGATTTCTAATTTAATTCCATTGTGGTCAGACTGTATACTTGAATCCTTTAAATTTTCTGAGACTTGTTTCAAGGCCCAGAATATGGTATATCTTGGTAAATGCTTTGTATGCTCTTGCTTCTGCTGTTGTTGAGTGCTAGGTTCTATAAATGTCAATTGGTTGAAAGTGTTTTCAGGTCTATTAATTCCAATCTCCTTGTTACTAAAATTCCAGCTGGAAGCCCAAAGTGAACAAAGAAGAGAACAAATGCATACATACACCCATGTAACCCGAACTGTATTAAGATTTAATATTTTAATAACTGGGTATAGCTAATCCCCATTCATTGCTCTTATTTTTTTCAGCGTTTTTTTGATTATTTTATTTGCTTATCTAGTTGTGCATATAAACTTTAGAATCAGATTATCTAATTCTGGAGCAAGGCCTTGATTGGGGCAGGAGACAATTGTTTGTACTTTTATTGGGAATGTACTGCATTTATCAATTAACTTAGGAGAACCACCAACTTTGTTGTTGAGTCTTCCTATCCAAGAATTGATCTTTCTGTTTGTTTTTTCTCATACATGTACGTATCATAAATGTACAAAGAGATGAGAAGGAGACATACCAACTTCAGGATAGTGGGTGCCTATAGGAAAAGAAAGCGGATTGAGATCAGTAGAACAGGGCCTTTGCCTCTATCTAAAATGTTTTATGCCTTTTAAAAAGCATTTATCAAAATGTTATTTTTAATACATCTAGTTGATGGGCACGTGGGTTTTTCTCCTAAAACTCCATATTTTTCTATGTATACATTTGATATATTTTATAATTAAAAAATTAAAAACAAATGTGGAAGTTAATTCAGTTTTTTAATAGAAAAAAGTCTATTGCAAATATAGTGACTCTTTTCATGTCACAATAGTACATTCAGATAAACCAAACAACCATAGTTTTTATATATAAAACCATACTTCTACATTTTTTTTTTTACATATAGTACAATTTCCAGTGTGAAGACATTTCAATGAACCAAATATTACATCTGTAATAAATACATCATCCCCAAGTCCACAGGCCTATCCCTGTGCAAATATCCACACGTGGTGGAGTGGTTCCTAAAGAAAGAGTTTCTCCTCCTGTATTGTTAACAGTTCATGGAATGATGCTTTTCTGGAATGTTTGCACAGACCTACAATTAAGAATTGTAATCTAAGCCAAAGCAGTAATAACAAAACGGTAAAGCTGTACAGAGCACTAATTTTGCATTTTAATCTTTGCAGCCAAAGTAAAAAGGACAACATTGGAATTAAATTTATTTTAACCCATTTTCTCTGAAGTCACTCCTTGCTGAGAGTCTCCATAATGTTTCACCAGTGAGTGGCAAAATTAGGAATTTTATAAAAATGTGTTCTTGTCCAACATGTATATTTCCCCACCATATGGCACAGAGTAGACATTTGAAAGAGGTTTCTGGATTGAGCCAAGAATCACAATCCTCATATTCTTGAGGATGCATGACCAATGAGCCACAGAAAATTATGGCATCACAGTGGCTTAGTTTTAAAAGATGTTCTTTTCAGAACGAATTCTAGGAAAACAAGCAGTCTACACAGAGAGAGATGTTGGAGCAATCTTACTGATTAATTTGTTGAGAGCTCTGATTTTTTCTTCCAAGATGAGGTTGTTTTTCTCAGCCCCTCTCTGCCTCTCTTCAGTGACCTGTAAGGCTTTCATCAGGTGTGCATTCTCCACATAAAGCTCCTTGAGCAGCAAATTAGACTTTGTGTTTTTTTCAAACTAGAGAGGGAAGAGAGTCACACTTTACGGTGAGTCAGGTGCAGGAATGCTTGCCCCCTCCCCCATACCCTTCCACATTTGTTGAAATGATTTTAGGTCCTTATGGATCTGACACAAATATTGTATGTAACGACAATTCTTTTTACTCTGAAGTGAGGCAGGAAATTGAGAATGTGATGAACTTTGTAGTAGAGGAAATTTAAGGGAAATTGTGAGAATCATTTTAACATGAAATAAAGACCTAAAAGACCAAAATCAACAGACTTCTGAAAGGCTGTTATTCAGTGCAATGCAAAACAACAAAATTGCCAAGAATGCCAACAAGTTTGGTTCATCTCAGCATACTCTACCACCCTGCACCGTCACCCAGGACTCACTGTGGCACTGACCCTGCCGCTGCTGCCTGGGGTGTGAGTGGGCTGCTGTACACACATGGCTTCACAGATGTGTGCAAGTGGACACGCTAGCCTTGGCACCAACCTCATTCAAAATACGAGGGCACAGGGATCCCAGCATGGGGCTAAGTCAACACCATATTCACTTGTTGAACAAATGGTCACTAAGTCCCCCTGTGTGCCAGCCCTGCTCCAGCACTGGTAAAGCAGCGGTGAGCACAGTCTGCACTGTGCAGCACATATTCTAACAGCAGGAGACCAATAAGAAGCAAACGTGGTATGGTAGGTGGGAGAAGTGCTAAGAAGAGAATACCAAGCAGGAGGAGGGGCTGCTATTTTGGTTGGGGGAACTGTGATGGTTATGTTATGTCAGCTTGGCTAGGCTATGATTCTCAGTGGTCTGGCATGTGCTCTTCCACAATGTAATACCTTCCATTTTGTGATCTGATGTGAACAGCCAATCAGTTGAAAGGGGAGTTGCCCTGGGGGTGTGGCCTGCTTCCATTATATTACTGGATGTGCTGGTGAAGGTTGTTCTCTCTTGACCCTGCACTCTTCTTTTTGCCTGACCTCTGGTTCTTGGAATGTAAGCCTGCTGAAGTCTCCAGCTTACTACCTGACCTGCAGATCTTACATTCGCCAGCCTCGCAACCCCATAAGCCCAGAGAGGACTCCAGCCTACTACTGGACACACGGATTTGGGACTTGCCAGCCCCTACAATTGTGTCAACCATTTCCATGAAGGAAATCTCTCTCTCTATATTTATATATATATATCACCGGTTTTGCTCCTCTAGAGAACCCAGACTAAGACATTCGGTACCAAGAGTGATTCCAGAGGAACAAAAATCTTAAGGATGAGTTTTCTAAACTGGTTCCAAGTCTGGCTAGATTTAAAGGCACTAATTACTTTATTTCCAGTAATAAAGAGGGCACTGCTAATCCATAGCATGAGATGGCAATAAAGATATGCAAAATATCACTACCATTAGATCAAATATTTGTGAGAGACAAGGCTCTGGGTATCTGTGTATTTGATACCTTTCAACAATTTTGTTAAACTGACAAGTATAATAAAGCTGGCTGGTTCTCCTACTTTCGCTAGACAACGTGGAGAAAGGAAAGGATGAGGTCAGGGCTTCAAAGTCCCAGCTGAAGCACTGCATAAAGGACCTGAAAGCTGTTATTTGTGTCCTGAAAGAAAGCCTTATTCCTTACAGTAAAGAGTTGATATTGCTGAAAACTAAGAGTCTTATTCCACGAGTGCCTAAATTACAATGTCAATTGCATCCCCAACCTTGAAAGGTGTCTGAAGTTAATGTGAGGGCACAGATCAGGAGGAAATGAGATCCTGAAAATTGGGATGGGGAAATGTGGGCAGATATGGGGGACACTGAGACCCTAAATTCTGCTGAATCACCTTTGCCAGCAGAACCAGCCCTTCTACCCCCATCTGAAGAGACTAACCCAGATGTGTCTGAGAAGTCATTGTGTAAGGCATTGCCTGAGGTGCCACCTGAGGAAAATGCCATGCAAGACATCACTGCATGTCCCCAGAACCCACTCTTACCACTCATTTTTGCTTCTAGATCTATAACTAGACTGAAGTCCCAGTGTGCCCCAAGACGTGAGGTATAAAATATGACCCATGAGGAGGTATGCCACACTCTAAAAGAGTTGCTTGATTTTTTTAATGGATACAAACAGAAATCTGGGGAATATGTGTGGGAATGGCTACCAAGGGTGTGGGATAATGGTGCAAAGAACATAAAGTGGGATCAGTCTGAATTTATTGCTATGGGCTCACTAAGCAGAGATACTTCCTTCATCATTTCAGCTCAAGGGGTCAGAAAAGAACCTAATAGTTTATTTGATTGGTTGACAGAAACATGGACTAAGAGGTGACCTACACTAAATGAAGTTGAAATGCCGGAACTGCCTTGGTACACTGGCCGAGGTATCCAAAGGCTTAAGCAAATTAGTGTTAGAGTGAATTTATCATGTTGTACCCACCTACCCACCCAGGGAGTGCCCAGAGGATACACCTGTCACCACAATTGTGAGGAATAAATTTGTGAATGGAGCCCCAGAATCCTTGAAGACTGCTACGATTGTTCTTCTATGTAGGGTGGATATTACATTGGAAATTGACCTCACTGAACTGGAAAACCTAACTACAATGGGGATGATTGTATCCTAGGGTGGCAGGGGCCAAGTGACAGCACTTAATCACCAAAGACAAGGTGGGTGTGGTTACCATAATGGACAGCAGAGTCAAAGCTGTAATCAGAATAGTCTGACTCATATGGACTTATGGCATTGGCTACTTAGTCATGGAGTCCCTAGGAGTGAAACAGATGGGAAATCTACTATTTACTTGATCTGTACAAGCAGAAGAATTCTAGGTCAAATGAATGGCAGTCTAACTTGAATCACCAAAATAGAGTGTCATGGGGTTTACAGACCCACACCCCCTTGAATGAAGGGAGGCTAAGTCCCCTTGAAGAAGGGCCCCACTACACTACCAAACTTTATGTTGTTAATCTTTCTCCCCGGCTTCCCTGAAGGGATCTACCATCTTTTATGAGAGTCACTCTTCACTGTGGAAAAGGAAATAATCAGACTTTTCAAGGATTACTGGACACTGGCTCTGAATTGACGTTAATTCCAGGAGACCCAAAACATCACTGTGACCTACCAGTCAGAGTGGGGCATATGGAGGTCAGGTTCTTCATGGAGTCTTAGCTCAGGTCTGTCTCACAGTGGTACCCCAAACTATCCTGTAGTGATTTCCCCAGTTGCAGAACGCATAACTGGAATAGACATACTCAGCAACTGGCAGAACCCCCACACTTGATCCCTGACATATGGAGTAAGAGTTATTATAGTAGGAAAAGCCAAGTGGAAGCCAGTAGGACTGCCCCTAAAAAAACAGTAAAACAAAAGCAATACCGCACTCCTGGAGGGATTGCAGAAATTACTGCCACCACCAAGGACTTGAAGGATGCTGGGGTGGTAATTTCCACCATATCCCCATTCAAGTTGCCTATTTGACCTGTGCAGAAAATAGGCGGTGACTCTAATTACAGCTGCTATTCCAGATGTGGTCTCATTGCTTGAGCAAATTAATACATCTGGTACCTAGTATGCAGCTACTGATCTGGCCAATGCAATACATCTTCACCGTCCTACCAAAGAGGTATATCAACTCTCCAGCACTATGTCATAATTTAGTTTGCGAGGAGGACCTTCATCGCCTTCCCCTTCCACAAGACATCACATGGTCCATTACATTGATGACATTATGCTGACTGGACCTAATAAGGAAGAAGTATAAATAACTCTAGAATTATTGGTAAGATATTTGTGTACCAGAGGGTGAGAAATTAACCTGACAAAAATTCTGGAGCCTTCCACCCTCACTGAAATTTCTAGGGGTCCAGAGGTGTGGGGCATGTTAAAATAGTCCTTCTAAGGTGAAGAGTAAGTTGTTGCATCTGGCCCCTCCTACAACTAAAAAGGAGGCAAAACACCTGGTGGGTCTCTTTGGATTATGAAGGCAACATATCCCTCATCTGTATGTTCAGCTCTGGAGTATTACTAAGTGACTCAAAAAGCAGGTAGTTTTGAGTAGGACCCAGAACAAGAGAAGGCTCTTCAACAGGCCCAGGCTGCTGTGCAAGCTGCCGTCACACTTGAGCCTTAAGATCTAGCTGATCTAATAGTGCTTGAAGTGTCAGTGGCAGACAGAGGTGCTGTTTGGAGTCTTTGGCAGACCCCTATTGGCAAATCACAGCATAGGCCCTTAGGATTTTGAAGCAAAGCCCTGCTATCCTCTGCAGATAACTACTCTCCTTTTGCAAAACAGCTTATGGCTTGTTACTAGGCCTTAGTAGACCATGCAGCCTGAGCTGCCCATTATAAACTGGGTATTGTCTGATGCACAGAATCATAAAGATGAATGTGCACAGCAGCACTCCATCATCAAATGCCCGTGGTCTGCACTCCTGTTACATTACCTTCCTTCTCTCAGTCTATAACTATGGCCTCATGGGGAGTTCCTTATGATCAGTTGACTGAGGAAGAGAAAACTCATGCCTGGTTTACAGATGGTTCTGTGCAATATGCAGGCACCACTTGAAAGTGTCCAACTGCAACACTGCAGCCCTTTTCTGGTACTTTCCTGAAGGACAGTGGTGAAGGGAAATCCTCCCAGTGGCCAGAATTTTCAGCAGTGCATCTGGTTGTTCATTTTGCTTGGAAGGAGAAATGGTCAGATGTGAAAGTGAATGCTGATTCATGGGCTGTGGCCAATGGTTTGGCTGGATGGTTAGGGACTTGAAAGGAACATGATTGGAAAATTGGTGACAAGGAGGTATGGGGAAGAGGTATGTGGATATACCTCTCTGAATGAGCCAAGGAAGTAAAGATATTTGTGACTCATATGAATGTTTATCAAAGGGTGACCTCGGCAGAGAATATGAACAGTCAAGTGGATAGAATGATGCTTTCTGTGGATACCAGCCAGCCTCATTTTCCCAGCCACTCCTGTCATTGCCCAATGGGCTCATGAACAAAGTGGCCATGGTAGCAGGGATGGAGGTTATGCATGGGCACAGCAACATGGACTTCTACTCATCAAGGCCAACTTGGCTAGAGCCACTGCTGAGTGCCCAATCTGTCAGCAGCAGAAATCAACACTGAGTCCCCAGTATGGCACCATTCCTCGGGACAATCAGCCAGTAACCTGGTGGCAGGTTCATTACATTGGACCGCTTCTATCATGGAAAGGGCAACATTTTGTTCTTACTGGGATAGGCACTTACTCTGGATATGGATTTGCCTTCCCTGAATGCAATGCTTCTGCCAAAACTACCATCCATGGACTTACAGAATGCCTTATCCACCGTCATGATATCCCACAAGCACTGCCTAGGAGATCAAGAGGCTCATGGCACAGCAAATAAAGTGCAGCAATGGGCCCGTGCTCATGGAATTCACTGGTCTTACTATGTTTCCCATCATTCTAAAGCAGCTGGCTTAATAGAATGATGGCGCTAGGTGGCAGTACCTTGCAGGCCTGGGATAATATTCTCCAGAGGCTGTATATTCTCTAAATCAGCATCCAATATATGGTGCTGTTTCTCCCATAGCCAGGATTCACAGGTCCAGGAACCAAGGGTGGCAATGGGAGTGGCATCACTATTATCCCTAGTAACCCACTCCTAAAATTTCTGCTTCCTTTCCCCATGACCCTATGCTCTGCTTGTCTAGAGGTCTTGCTTCCAAAGAGAAGAATGCTCCCACCAGGAGACACAACACTGATTCCACTGAACTGGAAGTTACAAATGCCACCTGGCCACTTTGGGCTCCTTATGCCCTCTGGATCAACAGGCAAAGTAGGGTACTGGCTGGTGTGATTGATTCTGATTATCAAGTGGAAATTGGATTCTTATTACGTAATGGAGGTAAAGAAGAGTATGTCTAGAATATAGGAGATCCCTTAGGGCGTCTCTTAATACTACCATGTCCTCTGATTAAAGTCAATGGAAAACTATAGCAACCCAATTCCAACATTACTAATGGCCCAGACCCTAAAGGAATGAAGGTTTGGGTCACCCCACCAAATGAAAAACCATGAATAGCTGAGGTGCTTGCTGAGGGGAAACGGAATGTGGAGCGGGTAAAGAAGGTAGTTCTAAATACCTGCTACAAACACGTGACCAGTTGCAGAAATGAGGACTGTAATTATTATGAGTATTTCTTCCTTGTTTTGTTATATGTGTGTGTGTATGAAATTTCTTTGTTTTCTTCCCTTCCTTATCCCATTACTTATTATAAAATACAAGATGTAGAAGGTGCTAGTGTGTTTTCAGTTGAATCCATATTAATTACATCATGTTAGGGACAAGTATGACTTTATCATTATATTTATTTGGAGATTATGTATGGTTTAAGAAAATGTGTATAGATGCCAACTTAACAAGGATGGTTAATGTTATGTGTCAACTTGGCTAAGCTATGATTCTCAATGGTTTGGCAGGTGCTCTTCCATAAATCACCTTCCATTTTGTGATCTGATATAAGCAGCCAATCAGTTCAAAGGGGGAATTGCCTTGGGGTTGTGGCCTGCCTCTAGTATATAAATGGATGTTCTGGCAAAGTTTGCTTGCTCTCTAGACACTACACTCTTCTCATTGCCTAACCTGTGGTTATTGGGACATAAACCTGTAGAAGTCTCCAGCCTACTGCCTGACCTGCAGATCTTGAATTCACCAGCCCCCGCTACCCTGTGAGCCAGCAGAGGTCTCCAGCCTACCACTGGACCCATGGGTTTAGGACTTGTCAGCCCCTCCAATTGTGTGAACCATTTCCATGAAGTAAATCTCTCTCTATATTTACATATACGCTTCACTGGTTTTGCTCCTCTAGACAACCCAGACTAAGACAGGAACCAAGGGGCCTTCTCTGTAAAGTGACATGTGAACAGAGCCCTGAATAGGGCAAGAGTGAGTCTAGAGACCATCCACGTAGTGGGAAGAGAAAGTGCAATGGTCTTGAGGCTGGTGTGTACCTGGGGTGATTGGGGACAGCAGACAGCCACTGTAGCTGGTGGGGCATGGTGGTGGGGGGACATAGATGGTGAGGGAGTCAGAGCAGGGACAAGCACTAAATCCAGCAGAACCTTGGAGGCCACTGTGACAAGGTTGGCTTTTACTCCGAGGGAGATGGGAACGCACCGTAGGGTCTGAGCCAAGGAGACAGGATCTCAGTTGTGCTTTGGAAGGAGTGCTGCAGCTCCTGTGCTCAGCATAGATCTGGGCAGGAGTGCGAGGGTAGAAAGAGGGAAACCGGAGAGATGGCAAAAAGATGAGGGGGCTTAGACCAGCATGGGAGCAGTGGGGGTGCGAGTGCTTGGAGTCGGTGTCCATTGTGAAGTCTGAGCTGCTGGATTAGGTGTGGACCCAGGGAGGGAGGAGTAACAGTGACTAAGCCATTGAGAAGAGAATGGAGGGGAGGCCAGTGGGGCTGTTAGCACAGATGACCTCTGAAGCGTATTCATGTAAAGAGGAGCAGGGAGGTGGGGTTCTTTAAGATCAGGTTTGCATACTGATGGCAGGGAGGCTTCCAGGCAAGGGGGAGATACAAAGGAGTAGGGAAGGGAGAGGAGATGGGGAGGGGAGGCGAGAGACAGGAGAAGGAGGGGAGAGGGCAGGAGGAGGACAGAGCCATCACAGGCACGGTGTCTGGTGCTCAGTGGAGGGGCACCTTTTGCAGGGGCAGAGACTGCTTGCCCACAGCTACAAGCAGGGAGGCAGAAATGTGTGGGCATCTTTTTATGGCTATCCAGTGATTAGGGGATGCTGCTGGTATTTAGCACCTGTCGGTAGGGGTGCCAAGTATCCTACAAGGCACAGGACAGTCCACCAGTGAGCAATGTCCTTCCCCCCCGCTAAGGGATCATGCTGGGTCACCATTCAGGTGCCTCATCTCTGCAGGGTGGTCCCCCGTCACCTTGATGCTACAGTCCAGGGGAGTGTGCTTTCTTCAGAGCACCTGCACAGTCTTCTCATCAGCTGTCTCTACCTCCAGAATGTAAGCGCCATGAGGCAGAGACTTAGTCTTGTTCGTCTCAGGTCTACTTACAACAATGCCTTGGCACACAGTAGGTGCTCAGTAAGCATTTGCTGAATGACTGACTGATGAATGAATGAATGAATAGCCTCCTGGAGATTATGAGAACACCTCAAAAAATAAATCCTAAAGCAATTCTCAAAAGAAAATAAGTACAATACACAAATACAGTGTAGGGTATATATTTAGTGGAGCCCTGGTGGCACAGTGCTTAAGAGCTCGGCTACTAACCAAATGGCTGGCAGTTGAAATCTACCAGCCGCTCCTTAGAAACCCTATGGGGCAGTTCTACTCTGTCCTATGGGGTTGCTATGAGTTGAAATCGACTCGATGGCAATGGATTAGGTTATACATTTAGTAAAATCTGCTCTTTTTCTATTGATTGTTTTTAATTATGAACACTGAAAAAACACTTTACATTCAAGTATGAAGTTTAGACAGAGTCCTAGGTTGAGTGGTTCCTAATGAGCATGGAGTCCCTGAGTCTGTGACAAGACAGTCTCTTCCTACACCAGCTGTGTGAACACCCACGAGGAAGAAATGTGCAAAAAGAGGATGTGTGTGTGGAAACGACAGGAGCCCATCACTCACCTGGCTCTTCAGCTCATCCACATTTTCTTGTAGGAGCATTTCCACGTTCTTCAAGATCATTTCCATCTCTCCCACCCGCTCTTTTGTGTCTCTCAGCTGTTCCTCATGTTCTTCCTGCCACAAGGAAAGTTACAGATCAATCATTTATGTTTTAAAAGAAATCACTTCAAGATGCATTTAAAACGGCATTCGGCTGCAATGGACAAGTCTAAGAGCAGCTAGCTATAAGCCTCTGTCTGTACGTGGAATGCTAACAAGTCCTCTACCAGGAGCCACAGGGCATGGTGCTCTGTGCAGACATCAGACAGTCTGGTGGTTCCTTACAAAGCTAAACATAGGCTTACCATATGATTCAGCAACTGCACTCCTAAGTATTTACCCAAATGAGCTGAAAATGTATGTCCACATAAAAACCTGCACACAAATGTTTATAATAACTTTATTTATAATTGCCAAAAATTGGAAGCAACCGAGATGTCCTTCAATAGGTGAATGGATAACCAAACTGTGGCACAGCTATACAATGGAATATTATTCAGCAATAAAAAAAAATGAGCTATCAAGCCATAAAAAGACAAGAAGAAACCTTAAATGCATATTGTTAAGTGAAAGAAACCAGCCTGAAAAAGCTACACACTGTATGATTCCAACTACATGACAAAAAGCAAAATTACAGAGACAGTGAGAAGGTCAGTGATTGCCAGGGGTTCAGGGGGATTCAGAGGGATGAGCAGGTGGAGAAGAGTATTTTAAAGGCAGTGAAGCTGTTCTGCAGGAAACTGTAATCTTGGGCACACAACATGGATTTGTCAAAATCCACAGGAAACACAAAGAGTGAACCCTAATGTGAACTATGGACTTTAGTTAATAATAATAATAAAACTCATTGCCATTGAGTTAATTCTGGCTCATGACAACCCCATATGTTTACAGAGCAGAAGTGCTCCACAAGGTTTTCTTGGCTGTGATCTGCTTCTGTAAAGATTATAGCCAAGAAACCCTAAGGAGCACTTCTACTCTGTAAACACATGCGGTTGCCATGAGTCAAAATCAACTTGACAGCAACCAGTTTAGTTTTTATCACCAGCCTTTAGGTTAGTAGTCCAGTATGAACTGTTTGCGCCAGCCAGGGACCTTTAATTAATCGTACCCTATCAATACTGGCTCACCAACTGTAACAAATGCACCCCGCTAATGTAAGATGTTAGTAACAGGAGAAACTGCCCGAGGAAAACAGAGTAGATGGGAACTCTACTTCCTGCACAATTTCTCTGTAAACCTAAAACTGCTCTAAGAAATTAAGTCTATTTCAAATTAGGCAAGCATTCAACAATGAATTAGGCAAAGATAAAGTTAACTGAAGTGCAGGTCTCACAACAACTGAAGTTTTACACTGGAAAAACCAAAACAAAACAAAAAAACTGGGAAGATTCATGTGCTGGCTTTTATTTAAACGCAGGAGTAGCACGGGGCCGTACCCTGAGGCCACAATGGCCTCTGCACAGGGCCTTGGTCCTCCCTCCCTCTCACCTACCACGCCCGCTGCCTCACCCACCGCCTCGCCACACATCACCTTCAGGGCCCTATAAACAATTTGCATTTGTGGCCCCCAGTGCTCAGTGATAAGGCCTGGGTGTGGGAATCTACAGCCCCACAGACCCTCCAGCTGAAATCCAGTGGCCACCCACTCTGAGAATGGGACAGATGCCCCCAATCCTGGGTCTTTGATGTTCCCTACTAGTCCCAGCTACACGCTCCCACGCTTCGTACTGCCTCCTCTAGACAGGTGTCCTGGGTTTTGAACCCTCCCCTTCGACTGGCCTATCTGATGAAATGGGAGGCCTCTGCGCAGGGAGGGCATTCCCTAAACTGCTGAACTGAATTCCATCAGAGTCCTTCTCACTTCCTTCTCAACAAGCAAGGCCAGGCCAGCTCCAGAGAACCCTGTTTGTAACATGAAAAGGGGAGGAAACCTCCCCAACACTGATGCCATCACAGCCAGGAAGACGAGGAACTTCTGCTTCCTGGGCGCTCAGGCCTGGTTGTGAGCCTCTAATGAGGCAGGCACCGACCCCTCCCCACCTGAATGCATTGCTACTCTCCCACTGTGAGGTGGGGTCCTTTGCCTCCCCCACCAATCTGCTGGTCTTTAGGGCTCACTTGGCTAGGAGCAGCTTTTGTCTCCCCTCTTGGAACACCTCCTGAGAGGCCACGGCAGGTGCTCGAGCCGGCAGCCCCACCAGGCTGAGTCATCAGCCAGGATCACTGCCAGCCCAGCCCCACCTATCCATCTGACTGCAGCCACAGGAGAGCCCAGATGGGGCTCCCAGCCAAATGCAGCCAGCTCACAGAGCCGGGAAAGATGTCATGAGTCACTCACTAAGAGTGGGAGTGTCAGTTATGCCATTATGTAGGACCAGAACAAGGGCTTCTCCAAAGGACCCTGCCCGCCCACCACTCTGAGCTAGGCCTGCAGCGGGCCTGCAGTGGGCCCTTGCGAGCCCTGCACTGGCGTCTCCCCCTTCCCAGGATGCTGAACCCAGCCAGCCCTGCCCCCTGCTCATACCTGTCTAATCTGCTTTGTGAGCCAAGTCCTTAGGGCGTTGCCTCTGCGCTGAGCCAGGCCCAGGCGAGACGAAGGTGACGACACTGGTCTCTGCCCACGCGGCCGCCATGGTCAGCACTATACCTCCTTGCCACACCACCCCTTGGAGAAGCCTGCTTTTTCCCCAAGAGTTTCCATAACCACCCTGTCAGCTGCTCTGCTTCCCTGACCTAACCTTAAGGATGTCACCAAAATTCACACACGTGGTTCTGGGGGTACTCCTCTAAGTCAGGAAAAAGGAGCAGGAGGCACTTAAACAAGCTGCTTTTCTGCCCATGGTACCTGCAGCGAACAGGGCAGCCCCTGGGAGGGCGTGGGCTCCTTTCTGGAGCCTGTTCAGCACCTTCTGCACGGCTGGAGCTGGAAAAGGGCCTGCTTTCTCAGCTGGGTCTCACTCCTTAGCCCTAAAGGACTTAAACTTCTCTAAGTTCCTTTCAGCCCTAAAAATAGAGAAATAAACCTGCAGGAGAAGAGCCTCAAATACTTAGAGGCCTTTCTGGGAAGCTGCTTGCTTACAGTGGGGGGCTGAGGACCCACAGTAGCCTCATGCAGTACCTCACCAGACGCTGTGGTACCCCAAGCCCAGCTGAGCCTCAGCAATCTGGAAGGGACCAGGGCCAAATCCAGCCCCTGGACTTGGGGCCAGGGCCAAGGGATAGGGGCAAAAAGGTTCAAAGGAGGGACTCAGATGGGACAGCCGAGTGAGGTTGAGGAGAAAGTTGGGTCTATGACCCAACCACCACAGTCTCTCGCTATCCCTTTGTTCCTCACTCCTGCTCCAGCCAGCAGAAGGAATGGCTCAGTTCCTGGATGTCTGCATTTGTGGTGGCCCCGGGCCCACAGCACCCCCTTCTCCCTGTGGGACTCCTGCTCTCCTTCCCACCTCCTCTGGACATCCCACTTCCAGGTCTCTGGCCCTGTACCATGCACATAGGAGCCCCCTGGAGTGTGTGCCCTCCACAGACTGGCAGCTTCTTGCCTGTGGGTCTGTCTACTCTGCGTCTTGGGGCCAGCAGGCAACAGACTGGCGCAGGGGAGGTGCCTGCCCACAAAAGCGTGAGGAGTCGTGGCTGCATTGCCCTGCAGGGGAGAGTGTGGCCAGGAACAGAATGGCAGGGTACCACTATGCTTCTTAAAACAGGGATTATGCCACCCTCTGACTGGTCCAGCCCCAATGCCTGGTTCTGAGCCACTCCTACCATGTCTCAGAGGCAGCCTCAGTGTTTCCACAGCTCCTCAGTTCTGCAGAGGAGTGCACCCAAAGGCCCTGTGTACTGTCCTCCCCATGAGTAAAATGAGACACAGCTCTTCAAGCAACTTCAGTCCTGTACTGGTGAGGGCCCAACTGCTGTGTGGCCCTGGCCAGCTCCGTTACCTCTCTGTGCTGGACAAGCTCTGGAAACACTGTCAGCTCTGAATTTCATCTCATGGCAGAGGCTGCACCCTGCTCCTCAGGCGCCCGCACACCTACCTGACCCCGAAACTCTCAAGTGCCTCTCCCAGTGGGGACTGTGACAACTTTAAGCTCTGACATTCCTGACTCGTGTTCAGGTTCAAGTCTGAGTTTTTGGATTTGGTCACCCTGTTTTTAAAAGATCAATTTCACAAATGCAAGAAACACCTTAGCAGTCTGGTATAATGCAGAAACTTCAGAAAATTACAGAAAACCAAAATTTACAAAATTTAAATCACCCATGACTCCACCATCCAGAGGACCACGATCAATACTTACAATCCCTTAGCCCTTTTCCTACAATCAACACTTACGATCCCTTAGCCCTTTTTCTACACACATCCCTGTTGATGTGACTGGATCAGAAAGCAGATGGCATTATACGCTAAGCTTTCATTTTCAGTAGTCCTGAGCACTTCCTCATGCCACAATACTACTGAAAAACACCATAACTTACTGACACATTCACCAACTCTTGATGATTCAAGCTGAGTTTGAGTTTTGTTATCATAAATACCTCAGCAATGAAAATACTTACAGCTACATCTTTCCACAATGCTCTTGCGTAAAATTCCTTCCCACAAGTAGAATTATTAAGTCAAAGCCTAATGACATTCTTCAGACTCTTGCTATATATACATTGCTGGTTATGTGTTGGGTGGTGCATGTCTCCAGTTCCCTGAGCTCCCTCTCTAACGTCCCCACTCTGCTCCACCCACTGACCTGCTCTTCTTCCTGGCGACCTGCCTCCTCCAGCCTCTGTGTTAGCAGCTGAATGGTGACTTGGTTCTTCTTGTTTCGGGCCTGGTAGGCAGAGACCTCCCTGCCCAGCTGAAGGATTCTGTAGTTGAGCTGGGACATTTGATACTTATATTTCTGGCTCTAGAGCAAGAAGGGTTAAAACAAAGATTGGAAAAAGAATTTTTTTACACCAGCAACTCAATTCAGATCATGTCAGTGGTTCTCAGTTGGGGTGATGTTGCCCCTGTGAGACACTGGGCAATGTCTGGAGGCATTTTGGTTGTCACGACTGAGGGAGGCAGGGGTGGCTACTGACATCCAGGGATGCTACAAACATCCTACAGTGCACTGGAAAGCCCCTATGAGAGAGACTCATTCAGCCCCAAATGCTGAGGCTGAGAAACCTGCTCTATTCCTGAGAAGAAATGAGACACATCTATACCACCAGAGCCAGGAGGACATGTGAAGAACATTCAAACCACCATTCTGAAGGCCTTCTACATTTTTAATCTCATTTCCTCCACAGTTGTTTCTAATATTATTTTAAGGAAAATAAAAGTAAACTTAAAGTACATGAATCTCTTTAAAATCTCCTTTGATCTCTGCCCCTGAACACACAAACCTAGCTGGCAGCAGGGTGTCGGTGATCTCAGTACCACTGCTCCGCAGACAAGGGTGCCTGACAGATGTCTCCTGGGTGGGTGCACGAATGACTGTATGTTCCAACAGCAGCTAGTAAGTTCCTCACAGTCTTTCACCACAGAGATTTCAGTTACTGTCCGTCACTTGTCATAAAGATCTTCATACAGATTACCTTTTTGTTTAATTGCTTTTTTTCACAGCAGCTAGTTTTTGGGGCAGAGTGATCACAGATCCAGGGTATTCCCAGGTTGCTGTCCAACACCTCTGAACCTCTCAGTGCCACTGGCAATGAACAGAATAATTTTATTTTTATTTTTTGGTGTGGGTTTAATAAGCACATATTGGTACCTTAAGGAGCCCTTGGGGAGTACAAATGGTTAACGCGGAGGGCTGCTAACAGAAAAGTTGGAGGTTTGAGTCCCCCCAGAGTCACCTTGGAAGAAAGGCCTAGCAATCCACTTAGGAAAAATCAGCCACTGAAAACCTTATGGAGCACAGTTCTACTCTGCACACTTGTGGTTGCCATGAGATAGAGTCGACTCTATACCAATTGGTGTGGTATATGGTACCTTAAGGTTTTTTCCATTAGGGTTCCATTCAAGGTTAGGGAATCTATGCATTTTCCCTGTGAGGATTCACTTCTCTGTAAATTGTCCACTACCTGTCCTTTTCCCAGTACTTCAGCATTCAGCATGCAGCAGTGACTCTACTATGTCATAAGTTCCTATCAGCTATATCTACATAAACTTCTCACTGTGTTCACGACATTTCGGAAACTGAAACTTTTTTCAGTACTGATGCACACTCACCTGTCCTCCAGTTACAGCCTTGACTTCATCAATAGTAAGAAATGTTATCTCACTTCAACTCCTGGGATAAAAATACTAGTTGATTTTCTTCTACTCATCTTTAACAGTTAAACTCTTTATTTGGAAATAGCTTCAAACTTGCAGAACTGTTGCAAGAGTAGGACTAATACAAACAACATTCAAGTCCCTTTTCCCAGCCTCGCTGACTGATGATATTTCTCCCCATCTGCATTGCTACTGGAGCTCTTTAGGATGAATACAGACACAATGCTCTTTTCTGAGCTGTGGCAAAGTTACTGACTTCAGGAAACTTAACCGAAGCCACCGCACACACCACGATTTTGTTGGCTGACTTCATAGTGTCCTGATGGCACCCCTGCCCTCATGCAGGATGTGCTCTTGGACCGGGCAGTGCCTTTAGCTGCCCTGTCTCTTAGCCTCCTTGAGTCTGGAGCATTTCCACAGCCTTTCACTTTTATGATGTTGACATTTTTTAACAACTACTGTCACCTCCTCCCTCTTTGAATAGAATGTTTCTCATTTTGGGTTTGTCTGATGCATTGTTATGGTCAGATTTGGGTGGTGCATTTCTGGCTCAAGCACTGCACAGGTGATGCTGCCTCCCTCAGGGCATCACACCTGCTCCTTGGTAGTGATCATTTTGGTCACCTTTTTGACTTTAAACTTGCATTCACTTGCACTGCAGAAGAGCTAGTAATAAGGTATTCATGCTTGATAATTTTGTTTTGTCCTTCATGGTTTTTAATAACAGATATATAAAATGCAAGGATAAAATTATGT
>NW_004443978.1:371695-397191 GCF_000243295.1 Trichechus manatus latirostris | reverse complement strand
GTTGTATGTTACTGACATTAACTTGGTACCAACTTACCCTAAAATGTTATAAATACAAGCTGTTAAATGTAATATTCATGGTAACTATTAAGAAATAGATATTAGCAGCTGTCTCCTGGACACATTCTAAAACAAAAGGATATTCTTGCCAAATGTGATGACTCTGAATCTGATCAAGTTTAGGCCTAATTTCCAGTTTACCAGAAACTGAACTGCCCCATCAGTAAACAACTGGGCAGCTCCAGAATGTGGGCTATCCCGTAAGACAACTGCCTGGTCTCTTCAAAGACTTAGTGTCATGGGGGAAAAAGGCAATTTCTAGATTAAAAACGACTGCAGAGTGGAGTCTGCTCCCATAGTCAGCATTCTACCTGTCTCCCTGTGCACACCTTAGCTCAGGCCTCTGAAACCAACAGGACAGACAGCTCTGGGGGTCAGTTTGCGTCTGTTTGCTCCCCCTTCCAATCAGCACCAATGACTGCTGACTGACACTACTGTGTGCTAGGAAGCAGGCATCTTGAGTGGAGGCTACACCCACAGCCAACATACAATGAGGCAGGATCTAACAGCAACAAGGCAGATTTCCCTGGGAGTCCATTTGGAGTGTGCCAACCCCTCCTTCACCCAGTAACTGTCGGCTGCTGGACTGATATAAACTCCTACAGAAGGTTCCCTACACTGAGGCCAGGGGGTGGGTCACCTAAGTGGAGGCTCCTTCCCCAAGCACCACAGGGCAACTGGGGCTCTGAAGCCAACAAGACATCTCTTGGAGGTCCTTCTGGGGAGTGCCAGCCCCTTCTCGTCCTGAAATGGAGGAAAGTTGACTTGTGCTTCCCTTGAATGCTAGCACATATATAAGCAGAACACAAAGAGCAGGGAAGGAAGCTGTAGGCAAACCGGAGGGCAACACCCAGCCCAGAAGGGTATTCACTGGGTGTGAGTTTTCCAACTGAAAATGTGGTTGCAGAAACAGATACGGGAAGGGAGTAATAACCACACAAAGAGAGAACTGGCCCCCAGGAGGACAGACTGTCTAGTGCACGATATCTCATCTAAGTGGCAGAGCCTATTGCTGGACAGATTGACCACAGCATGTTCTCTGATGTGTTTGGGAGGCACTGAAAGTTGAAAACTGAGATCTGGGATCTTTCAAATCCTAATTAAACCAGGGAGTGGGAAGGAGCCATCACAGACAGGGAGAGGAAAAGGTAAGCAAAAGCTGAAGGCTCTGCCACCTAAGAGTTTTTTGCAGAAAGTAGTGTGAGCAAAAACACCAAATACTGGGGAGGACCCAGAAAGTTAACATCCTCGAACATTCTAATACACCAACAAAAAAATCACAAGACACACAAAAAACAGAGAAACAATGGCTCATCCAAAGAACATGATGAAGGGAGCAAAAATGCACCTAGGGATGCTCAAATAATGAAAAAAATGGAAGAATATGATACAACAACATAAACATAATTAAAGAGCTAAGTGAAAATACAGACACAGAGCTAAAAGAAATAAGGAAAACAGTGCAAGAACAAAATGAAGATCTAAAAAAAAGAGATACTGCAACTGAAAGGGACAATAACTGAAATGAGAAACACAACAGAAGGACTTACCAAAAGATTTAATCGGGCAGAAGAAATAATGAGTGAATTAGAGGATAAGACAGTCAAAATTACAGAGGCTGAAGAACAAGAAGAATGGAGGATCAAGAAGGCTGAGCACAATTTAATAGAATTATGGTACAACATCAAGAGGCCTAATATACACATTATGGAAATTCAAGAAGGAGATGAGAAAGAGAAGGGGACAGAAAGAATACATGAAGAAACAATGACAGGAAATTTCCCAAATCTAACTAAGGACATGAATCTACAAATCCAAGAAGCTCTAAGAACCTCAAGCAGAATGAACTCACAGAGATCTACACTAAGACACATCATAGTAGGGTTCTCAAAAAGTAAAGATAAACAGAGAATCCTGAAAATAGTGAGAGAGAAGCAAACAGCCACATACAAAAGATCCCCAGTAAGATTAAATGCCGATTTCTCCTCAGAAACATTGGAGGCTAGAAGGCAATGGAATGAAATATTTAAAGTGATGAAAGAAAACAAAAAAACTGTGACCAAGAATAGTATGCTCAGTAAAATGGTCCTTTACGACTAAGGGTGGAATTAAAACATTCACAGACAAACAGAAGCTGAGAGAGTTTATAGCCACCAGACAGGCCCAACAAAAAAATACTAATGGGAGACCTGTAGATGGAAGGGAAAGGCACTAGAAAGTAATTCAAAGACATACATAAAAAGAAAGATCCCTAATAAAGGGAGCTGCATGGATAAGCATAAGAGCTAGTAATAAGGTATTCATGCTTGATAATTTTGTTTTGTCCTTCATGGTTTTTAATAACAGATATATAAAATGCAAGGATAAAATTATGTTACAGGGCACATGAAATATAAAGACATAATTAGTGATAACAACAAAAGGGGGGGAGAGAAATGGTACAGATACAGAATTTCTTGTATGTTGCTAAACTTGGTACCAACTTACCCTAAAATGTTATAAATACAAGCTGTTAAATGTAATATTCATGGTAACTATTAAGAAAATATCTAAAAAACATACACAAAAGGAAAGGAGAAGGGAACCAAAATGGTTCACTATAATAAACCAACAAAACACAAAAGAAGCAGTAGTAAAGGACAAATACAAAGAAGGCTTAAGACACAAAGAATGTTGGGGCAGCAATCTTAGTATCACACACAGTAGACGTTAAAATCTGTCAGAAGAGATAGACAATATATAGTGATAAAAGGGTCAATTAATCAAGAAGATTTAACAATCATAAATATATATGCACCCAACATTGTTGTTGTTGTTAGATTCCATCAAGTTGGTTCTGACTCATACCGATCCTATGTACAACAGAATGAAACACTACCCGGTCCTGTGCCATCCTCACAATCACTGTTATGCTTGAGCCCATTGTTGCAGCCACGTATCAATCCATCTTATTGTAGTCTTCCTCTTTTTCACTGACCTTTTACTTTACCAAGCATGTGATGTCCTTCTCTAGGGCCCCTCCTGATAACATGTCCAAAGTACATGAGACAAAGTCTTGCCATCCTTGCTTCTAAGGAGCATTCTGGCTGTACCTCTTCCGAGACAGATTTGTTTTTTCTTCTGGCAGTCTATGGTAAATTCAATATTCTTCACCAACACCATAATTCAAAGGCATCAATTCTTCTTTGGTCTTCCTTATTCATTGTTCAGCTTTCCCATGCATATGAGATGACTGAAAATACCATGGCTTGGGTCAGGCACATCTTGGTCCTTGAAGTCACATCTTTGCTTTTTAACACTTTAAAGAGGTCTTTTGCCGCAGATTTGCTCAATGCAATACGTTATTTGATTTCTTGACTGCAGCTTCCAAAGGCGCTGACTGTGGATTCAAGTAAAATGAAATCCTTCACAACTTCAATATTTTCTTAGCTTATCATGATGTTGCTTATTGGTCCACTTGTGAGGATTTCTGTTTTCTTTATGTTGAGGTGCAGTCTATACTGGAGGCTGTAGTCTTTGATCTTCATCAGTAAGTGCTTCAAGTCCTCTTCACTTTGAGCAAGCAAGGTTGTGTCACCTGTATATTGCAGGTTGTTAATGTGTCTTCCTCCAATCCTGATAGCATTCTTCTTCATATAGTTCAGCTTCTTGGATTATTTGCTCAGCATACAGATTGAATAACTATGGTGAAAGGATGCAAACCTGACACACACCTTTCTTGATTATAAACCATGCAGTATCCCCTTGCTCTGTTTGAATGACTGCCTCTTCGTCTATGTACAGGTTCCGCATGAGCACAATTAAGTGTTCTTTGCAATGTTATCCATAATTTGTTACGATCCAAATAGTCGAATGCCTGTGCATAATTAATAAAACACAGGTAATATCTTTCTGGTATTCTCTGCTTCCAGCCAAGAAGTACTTGACATCAGCAATGATATCCTTCATTCCATGTCCTCTTCTGAATCTGGCTTGAACTTCTCGCAGTTTCCCAATGATGTACTGCTGCAACTGCTTTTGAATGATCTTCAGCAAAATTTTACTTGTGTGCACCCAACATTAGAGCATCTAAATATATAAAGCAAACACTAACAGAATTGAAGAGACAAATAGATAGCACTACAATAATAGTTGAAGACTTCAACACACTACTTTCAATATTGGACAGAACATCTAGAAAGATCAACAGGGAAACAAAGGACCTGAATGACACTATAAACCAAATAGACTTAACATACATATATAGAACATTCCACTCAACAACAGCACAATAAATGGTCTATTCCAGTGGATATGGATCATTCTCCAGAAGAGACCACATGTTCAGTCACAAAGCAAGTTTTGATAAATTTAAAAAGACTAAAATCATACAAAGTATTTTCTTTGACCACAATGGAGTGAAGCTAGAAATTGCTAACAGAAGAAAAAAAAAAAAAAAAAAAAACAACCACTCTGGAAAATACAGAAACATATGAAAATTAAACAACTCCCCCAAAAAACCAAACCGATTGCCATCAAGTTGATTCCGACTCATAGTGACTCTATAGGACAGAGTAGAACTGCCCTGTAGGGTTTCCAAGGAATGGCTGGTGGATTCCAACTGCCATCATTTTGGTTAGCAACCAAGCTCTTAACCATTGCACCACCAGGGCTCTGAAATTAAACAACACACTATTAAACTACTAACGGGTCAAGGAAGAAATCAAAAGAGAAATCACAAAATTTTCCTAGAGTCAAATGAAAATGAAAGCACAACATACCAAAACTTATGGAATGCAGTAAAGGCAATACTCAGAGGGAAACTTCGAGCAGTAAACTCCTACATGAGAAATGAAGAAAGATCTCAAATAACCAGCCTAACTAGACAACTCCAGGAACTAGAAAGAAAAGAGCAAACTAAGCCTAAACCTACCAGAAGAAAAGAAATAACAAAGATCAGAGCATAAATGAATAAAATTGAAAACAGAAAAACAAGAGAGAAAATCAATAAAACCAGAAGTTGGTTCTTTGAGAAGATCAATAAAAATGACAAACCTTTATCTAGACTGACAAAGAAAAAAAAGAAAAGATGCAAATAACCAAAATAAGAAATCAAAGAGGGGACATTACAACTGACCCAACAGAAATAGAAAGAATTATGACAGAATATTATGAAAAACTGTATGGCAACTAACTGGATAACCTAGATGAAATGGACAAATTCTGCCCAAACTGTGTCTGGAGAAAATAGAAAGCCTCAACAGACTCATAATAAGTGAAGAGATCAAATCAGTGATCGAAAACCTCCCAACAACAACAACAAAAGTCCTGGACCAGATGGCTTCACTGGGGAATTCTAACAAATATTTAGAAAAGAACTGAAACCAATTCTGTTTAAACTCTTCCAAAAGATAGGGAAGGAAGGACTACTTCCTAATTTATTCTATGAAGCAAACATAATTCTGATACTATAACCAGACAAAGTCACAACAAGAAAACTCAGGCCAATATATCTTATGAATATAGGTACAAAAATCCTCAACAAAATACTAGCAAACAGAATACAATAACATACTAAAAGAGTCATACACCATGACCAAGTGGGATTTATTCCAGGAATGCAGGGATGGTTCAATATTAGAAAATCAATCAGTGTAATATACCACATCAATAGAACAAAGGAAAAGAAGCATATGATCATCTCTTTGGTCATTGACTCTGAGCCCTGGAAAGCCCCAGAGGGGTCATTTCCACAGGAAGCTGGAGTCTTCCCTTTTCAGGCAAATCCAGAATCTTCAGTTTTCACCTTAAATCAATTCATGAATTATCCTCCTGATGGAGAAGGCTGCTGCAATCATGGAAACAAACACCCTAAGTTGGGAGACCTCAGCTCAGAGGTCTGAGGCAGTTTCCATGGCAGAAACCTCTATTGTCTGTCATGTATGGAAAGAGGTGGTGGGGCAGAGGAGGTACCAAGAAAGAAGAGCTATAGGGATTTATCTTGGGGATGGGGTAGGGGTTTAGGAAACAGAAGGTATGACACCATGACATGACGGGAAGCACAGTAGCACGGTTCTATCGCTCTTCTTTCTATTAAAATCTCAGCAAGGTTTTTGGTAATTTAGACAAGATTATTCTAAAATTAATAATAAAAGACACAGGTTCTAGAACAGCTAAAACAATCTTGACAAAGACAAAGTGGGAGGAATCACTCTATCTACTATTAAGGCCTATTATATAGCTACCCACCATGCGTCTGTCAGTCTGTTGTACTGTGGTGGCTTGCGTGTTGCTGTGATACTGGAAGCTACGCCACTGGTATTTCAAACACAAGCTGGGTCACCCTTGGTGGACAGGTTTCAGCGGAGCTTCCAGACTAAGAAAGACTCAGAAGAAGGACCTGGCGGTCTACTTCTGAAAAAACTGGCCACTGAAAACTTTATGAATAGCAGCGGAACACTGTCTGAAATAGTGCCAGAAGATGTGCCCCTCATGTTGGAAGTCACTCAAAATACAACTGTGGAAGAGCTTCCTCCTCAAAGTAGAGTCAACCTTAATGAAGTGGATGGAGTCAAGCTTTCAGGATCTTCATTTGCTGATGTGACAGGAACTCAAAATGAGCTGCAAACATCCTTTAATAATTGGAACGTGGAATGTATGAAGTATGAATCTAGGAAAATTGGAAGTTGTCAAAAATGAAATGGAATGCATAAGCGTTGATATTCTAGGCATTAGTAAGCTGAAATGGACTGGTATTGGCCATTCTGAATCAGACAATTCTATGGTGTTCTATACCAGGAATGACAAATTGAAGAGGAATGACGTCGTGTTCATCATCAAAAAGAACATTTCAAGATCTACCCTGAAGTACAATGCTGCCAGTGATAGGATAACATTCATATGCCTACAAGGAAGACCAGTTAATACAACTATTATTCAAATTTATACACCAACCACTAATGCCAAGGATGAGGAAATTGAAGATCTTTACTAACTTCGGCAGTTAAAATTGATCAAACATGCAATCAAGATGCATTGATAATTACTGGTGATTGGAATGTGAAAGCTGGAAACAAAGACGGATGGCAGTTAGAAAATATGGCCTTGGTGATGGAAACGATGCCAGATATCGCATGACAGAATTTTGCAAGACCAATGACTTCATTGCAAATATCTTTTTTCAACAACATAAACGGTAACTATACACATGGACCTCGCTGGATGGAATATGCAGGAATCAAATCGTCTACATCTGTGGAAAGAGACAATGGAAAAGCTCAGTATCATCAGTCGGAACAAGGCCAGGGGCCAACTGCAGAACAGACCATCAACTGCTCATATGCAAGCTCGAGCTGAAGCTGAAGAAAATTAAAACAAGTCCATGAGACCCATAATATGACCTTTATTATCTCCCACCTGAATTTGGAGACCATCTCAAGAACACTAATGACCAAAGACCAGATGAGTTATGGGAAGACATCAAGGGCATCATACATGAAGAAATCAAGAGGTTATTAAAAACATGAAAAGAAAGAAAAGACCAAAATGGATGTCAGAAGAGACTCTGAAACTTGCTCTTGAAAGCAGGGTACCTAAAGTGAATGGAAGAAATGAAGTCAAAGAGCTGAACAGAAGATTTCAAAGGGCAGCTTAAGAAGACAAAGTAAAATATTATAATGAAATGTGCCAAGACCTGGAGTTAGAAAATCAAAAGGGAAGAACACGCTCAGCATTTCTCAAGCTGAAAGAACTGAAGAAGGGCTCCTTAGAGTAACAGCTTATTCTAGGGCCTGAGGCAGGGAAAGTTATTAGGTGAGCCTGAACATCTTGTGGTCCCAGAAAAGTAAGGGAGAGCTCCAAGAATGATCAGGACCAAAGGACATAGAAGCCAGGGCTCCCATTGGCCAAATCCAAGACAATTTGAGCATTAAAATCATAATGGTAACATATAATAATAACTCACTGAATAAAACAAGAGTTCATGTTAGAAATAAAATGACACAAATAAACAAACGAATCAATAAATGGGGAGAAGAGAATGCTTTTCCTTATAGTAGAATGCTAATTGATAAATGTAAAAGAAATGGTGGCATTAGACGGCCACCATTTGGCCACCATCATAGTAATAATTGATTCAGTCAAGAAACAAAACGATCTAAGTTAGTGGGTGAGAGTTTGGTGACGAATGGGATATTTACATGGTCCCAAAGTATCTCCCCAAAATACTGTGGAGAAGCCTAGCCAACAACACCTTAACCAGGAAACCTATTCTGATATCACTCAGAACAGGACAGAGGATTGTACCCTTGATAGGACTGTACTCCTGCCAAAGATGCCTCATCTGAATCTAATCGTGAGGAAACATCAGACAAACCCAAATTGAAAGACTTTCTACAAAATAACTGCCTGTAATTTTCAAAAGTGTCAGAGTTCCCAAAATCAAGGACAGATTGATACAAGGAGACTGAAAAGACACAATATAAATCCCACACGATTCTGAGCATTATCGGGATGGTGGCAACACCAAAATGGAGTCCAACGACTGATGGCAGTAACGTGTTCATGTTAATTTCCTGGCTTTGATGGGGCGAATGCAGTCTGAAATCTTTCAGAAAAAAAATCCCATACTTCCTTTCTATAAGTGTTAAATTATTCTAAAATAGTGAAAAAAGAAAGGGTGGCATTAGCTTCACACCAGGTGGCAATACTGGACCTGTTTGTTGAGTGTTTCCATTTCAAAGCAGGCCTGGTCTTTGTCTTTCTTTAAAACCTCAATTTCCTGCCTGTTGAAGAAGCAAAATTAACAATATCATTGCCAACCAGTTTCCTTCTCCTGGACACAGCTCACTATCTGTACCACAAGCAGGCCCTCCCCACATGCCCTGGCGTTCTATGGCTCTGCTCTGCTCCCCTCTCTACAGTATTGCTGCTGCTATGACTGATGACTGTGATGATGGTACAATCCTGATCCGAAGCCCTTGGAGCCAGAGGAAGTTAGAAAGGTGAGATTTTTCAGATTTTTAGAGAGGTAAGACATTACCAGTATTGTACAAAAAGGACATTCCTCAATCACACAACTTAGTGTTTCTTTAGCAAAGTATGTCAACAGTCACACTTAGCTACACAAAGACCCAAACCACCTTACACCCACTAAGATCTGTTGGGAAAGGGCTCTGGTAGCCAATACAGGAGAAAATGGTTTCCAGATGGATTTCTGAGCTGCTGTAGTAACAGCAACCACCTCTGGATAGCGTACTCTGCATTCTATACTCTCACCGTCCTGGCTGTTCTATCAACTCAGCACCATGCTCTCAGCATTTCAGAGCTAAGCTCACCTCGAACTTCTTATTTAAAAAAAAAAAAAAGGTCAAATTGTCCTCGGATGTGGCTACAGTAGTGAAGGCTTAAACTCAATGACGGGGTGTTCCTACCCTGCCCCCACCCTTGCTCCTGCCTCAGGCTCTAGGGCCCTGTCCTCCTGTCATCACTGAAATCAATACACAGGAATGAACCCTGGAGAAAAGCCCAGCTAAAACCATTATTAGGATATGAACAAACATATTTTACTTGTCTAGGAAGAGCCCGGGAGTGCCTCTTAACCCTATAACCTGTCATGGCATGGTCAGAGGCCAAGAAAGCTTACCCACTTGTAGTTTTCTGGAAGGTGAGGCTGACTTGTGAATACTCCCCACTTCCTATATCAATACCTTCCATACTCATTCTACTCAGATGAAACTGGGTAACAGCCTTGAAGGCCAGGGGGAGCACCGAGATGGGCCTTTACCTCTGTGCATTATTTGTCCTTTCTGCAGCTTCAAGCTCTTGCTGAATTCTTCCCAGCTCATTTGTCAACGAAGTGTTTTCTTCAGAAAGCCTCTGTAACTCGATTCTGCAAACAAAGGTGAAAAGAGAAAGCAGGTTGGGAACTCCAGGAGCTGGCTACAATATGCAATCCGTCTAAGTCTGGTCCTACAGCTGACGTCATGATGATGATGATGCAGTTGACGTTTCCCCTCCCTCAGGACGGCACAGGGCACACTTTTCCTTTTCTTCTATCCAGGATTAACACATTCTGGTTTGCATCTCCCCACAGCAAGCACCTCGGTTTCATTTCCTTTGTGTTTATAGTTGACCTGTTTCTACATCGTTGAACCTCTCACTGCAATGTGAGTGTGTCCACAGTTGATATCAATGCAAAATGTTGGGTGTGAGGCCTCAGTTCATTCCAAAGGATGTTCCCTGTTGGTGAACTCCAGTGTGGGGCTGAGAAACACAAGGGATCAGAGGCCAAAATACGTGGACATACTTTGCTCTTTAGTGAGAGTTCCATCCTCCTACACTCCAAGGTCAGCACTAGAAGGAAAAACTTAGCAAGACACCCACATCAATTTATGGAGACAGACCTGATGCAAGGTGACTCCCTCATGAAGGAAAAGCATGTATAATCAGCTGCTACATGAACCAAGTCTGCCTGGAGTCACACTGGCTTCCTGACAAACAGCTCTTAGAGAACCTCTGCAGGGGCCGCGCCATCGGTTTATGCCAGCTGAGTATTTTACCAACAAAGATCCCTAATGAGGCAGCTTAAAACCCATACTTACTGCCCTTAAAACATGTTGATCTAGCTGATATTTATTCCCCCAAATAGGCTTCTGTCTGGCATCCCATTAACTTCTAATTTTTCTAATCTAAAAGTACTTCAAGGTGGTTCATAACCTCGTTGTGCTTATTTTGTGTATTATGTTTATAGTATCAAGCATAAGTACTCCTTCATCTGACTTCATTTTATCTTATGAGGAGCTAAAGAGAAAAAAAAGAAATAGAAGTCATGGGAATTTTAAAGCAGCAAAGGATTTCAAGCAGGGTTGTGAAACGAATGAAATCTCCATTGTGAAACTATCACTCTGGCTCTAGTACGGAATACACACTGATTCAAGGGATGCGTGTGTGTATTGGTGGGGGAGGCAGGATTCTACTTCCAGCTGCCTGGAGCCCAGATATGCTGACGTTTGCCCACCCCCACCCACCAAACAATCAGAGACTGTGTGAAGCCAACTATGCAACGTGTGATTGTCCTCAAAGAAGTTAACAGAAACCTCCAAGGGCAACCAAACAAAACAAAAACCTGGAAGCTGAAACAAAAGCTGTGAGCATTAAGCAATACAAAGATTGGGTTACCCTGAGGCCTGCTATCAGCAGGATGGAGAAGCTGTACTACTGACTCCAGCATCAGGCCAGTGACTCGGAAGAAAGTTAAAGTTGTCCCAGATTGGCTGCCCTCTACCTCTCTGCAAAGGCAACACCAATCCTCTATAGAGAAAAACATCCTCTACCAAAGCTCACAGGACTCCCAGCAATTAACATTAAGCAAACAAGAGCTCACAATCAAGGATCAAAAACATACACACAAACAAGTCACCTATAGGAATCAACGGAAACAAAGAACAGATTTAGACCCTCTAAGAACCTCAGGGAGCCTGGTGGTGCAGTGGTTAAAAGCTATGGCTGCTAACCAAAAGGTCGGCAGTTTGAATCCACCAGCCGCTCCTGGGAAACCCTATGCGGCAGTTCTACTCTGTCCTATAGGGTTGCTATGAGTCAGAATTGGCTCGATGTCAATGGGTTGGGGCTCTTTTTTTTTTTTTTTATCTCAGATATTGTAATTATCAGATACAAAATAAAAATAAATCTTATGAAATGTTTACATGAATAAAAGATGGAAATAAGAAATGAATAAGCAGCAAGAAACTATCAAAAAATGATCAGACAGGACCAAACAGAAGCTATAGAAATGAGGTGGGAAAAAAAGGTCAATGTCATAATAAAAACTCACTGAAATGGTTAGACAGTAGATTAGACAAAGCAGAATTAGTGACCTGGAACACGGATATAAAGAAATTACCAAGAATGTGGCACAGAGAGAAGAGGAGATGGAAAATATAAAAGTTGAGACATGGAGGAAAAATGGAAAGATCTAACATCATACGTCTAATTGGAGAGAAGAGGGAAAGAAGAGGCAGTATTTTAAGAATAATGGCTGAGAGTTTTTCACAAGACATAAATCAACACATTCAATAGGCACAATGTTTTGTAAGTAAAATAAATAAAGAGAAAACCACATCTATGCTCTAAAACCAAACAATTCCATTCCTACGCATATACTAACAGAAATGTGTATATATATTGCCCGAAAAGACATGTACAAGAACTTTCATAGCAGCCCTATTTGTAACAGCCCAAAACTAGAAACTACCCAAATGCCCATCAACAAAAGAATGGAAAAATAAATTGCAAATGAATGAATTACAGCTATAAGCAACAATATGGATGACTAACAAACACGTGGAGCCAAGCAAGTAGTCATTGTATAATTCCTTTATATAAAGTACAAAAACAGGCAAAATCAATCTATGCTGTCAGAAGTCAGGATAGTGGTTACACCTGGGGAGTCTTGGAGGGTTCTACTTCTTGTTCTGGGTGCTGGTAACACGATGTGCTCAATTTCCTCAAAATTTCTTTTAGTTGCACACTTATGTGCATTTTTCTTATGCATATAACACTCAATAAAAAGTTTAAAAGGAAGAAATACACATCTAAACACACCAAAGATAAAGAGATCATGGAAGTATCAGAGACAAAACTCAGATCACCTACTCTGGCTGGCAGAACAATGACCTTCTAAAAAAGGTCCATATATGTCCTAATCCCAGAACCTGTGAATATTAAGTTATATGGCTGCGGGGGGATTACAGCTGAAGATGGAATTAAGTCTGCTAATCAGCTGACCTTGATGGGGAGATTATTCTGGATTATCCTAGTGGGCCCAATGTAATCACCAGGGTCCTTTTCAGTGAAAGAGGGAGGCAGAAGAGTTAGAGTCAGAGTGATGCAGCACGGTAAAGACTCAGCAGCCACTGGTGGCTCTGAAGATGGCGGAAGAGGCCACAAACCAAGGAATGTAAGTGGTCTCTAGAAGTTGGAAAAGGCAAGTAAGCAGATTCTCCCTTGAGCCCTCAGAGAGGGATGCAGTCCTGCCAACACCTTGATTGTAGCCCAATTTAGTTCTAAGTGCTAGCTAAAATTTAGCTAAATTAAAAATTTTTTAAATTTAGCTAAATTTTAGCCTACTTCAAACCTCTAACCTCTAGAACCGTAAGATAATAAATTTGTGCTGTTGTAAGCCACTCAGGGACATGCGTCCATGCTCTGCAGCATTAGGAAAAGCCTTTCTAGATTTCAGACTTCTGAGTTAGAGCATTTGCCAGCCTGAGTCCCCAGGTGAACCCAGAGGAGGAAAAGGCCAGCTCCACCTGTGGCCCTCTCAGCACTTTGCTCAACTGACCAAAATCTTCAGGACTCCCTCCCATCTCGGCTTTCCCCAGAAGGCATCGGCTTCTGCAGCCAGCAGAGTTGCTGGGCCACAGCTGCTGCTGCCATTCTTTCACTGCAAGTCCCCTGGGCCAAGGACAGTGCTGGCACATGCAGTGGGATTAAATGAAGGCATGTGGGGTCAGTAGGCAGAGGGCTTCAGAGATGCACCAGGAATGAAGTGGGGCCCCAAGAACAGTCGGTCTTGGCCCTGTGAGACAAGCACAAACTTCCTAGGGACAAAGGTAGTGGACAGACCTGCGTCTGAGCCACAGGAGTCCTCACTGTGGGCTTCTAGGGGTCTCTGCATGGAAAGCCTCTCTTTTCCCACTCGCTCGGCACCAGGGACACCGTGGCCTGCATGCAAGCTGGGTTTATAGCCCTGACCAGGCACAGAGTTACATGGCCTTCTCCCGAGTCAGAGCCTGCCACCTGTGAGAAGGAAAGGGGAGCATGCAGTAGAGTCATCAGGGATACAGGTGAGCGGGCTCTAGTGTCACATGTTTGAGGATGGGTAGAAGGCAAACCTGTTGTTCTCTCTTGAATCTGCTTCTTTCTCCAGGGCCCGAACCACATCTTCCAGCTGTAGGAGTCTGGTCTTCACTTCAATTTTCTCTCTCTCCAGCGCCGTTTCTGCCTCCACTCTCTGCATGGCTCCTTCCCACTCCTGCCGTCCTGTCCCAGTGGCCTCCAGAGCACTCAGGCTCCTCCCAAGGGCCGGCTCCCCGGGCAGGTTGTCTCCATCCTTGTCTCCCTCCATTACCAACCAGAGCTGCTCCTGAGCTTCGGGCTGTTGCTGCTCGGATGACAGCCAGCTCTGATCTGCTGGGTCACTAGCCAAAGGCACTGATTTCTCTAGGTACACTGTCCCATCCACCCCAGGTGGCCCCACACATGACCACACCTCTGAAGGAGCAGAAGCCACCTCTATAGCATCCAGCAAGCCAGGATGGCTCTCTCTGACGCTGAAGCTTGCAGATGGCCCTTTGGGCCGCAGGGCTGGGATTGAGGCTGGGCCCTGGACAGGGTCTGCACAGCTGCTCTGCCAGCCTGGTACACCCATGGCCTTTGCCCCTCCAGACCCAGGCCCGCCTCCTGCTGGTCCCACCTCCTCCCTGACTTCTGTGGGCCCCAACAGGCCTGGTGGCGGCTGCCTTTCCCTCTTGTGATCTGCTGCTGCTGTTCCCTCCTTCAAGAGAGCCCTCAGCATCTGTGTCTCCTGGGCAAGACCTTCTACCTGCTTCCTATGTGAGAGTTCTAACTTTCCCTTCTCAAGGGCAAACACTTTGCAAATCTGAGCTTGCTCTTCACTCATCAGCTCCTCCAGCTTGACCTGCTGCTTCCTGCACTGGGCCAGGAGCTCCTTCTCCCTCTCATCCCTTCGTCCCTTCTCCAAGTCCAGCTGCGCCGCCATGTCTCTCACCGGCAGCAGGTGCCTCTGCAGCATCTCCTCCTTCTTGTGCTGATGTTGCCGTGACAAATGCTCGCAGTGGGAGGCCTGCTGGGCTTCCATCCACAAGAGCTTCTGGCTCAGCTCAGCCTCTGCCTCCTTCCTACAGAAACAATTTCACACGGCCTGGTTCAGAAACAGAAACGCCACATGCACCATGCGGTCGCTCCCCTGGGTCAGAAAAGGCCACCTAAGCTTGTGTTCTAGGCACACAACTCCTCTCTCCTCATCCCAGTCCCTCTTAGAGAGTTCACCCGTGAGACCTACCTGATGGGGCAATATAGACACTTGTGATTGTTTATATTTAAGTTTAAACCAATTAAAACTGAATAAAATTAAAACTCAGCTTCTTGGTCACACCAGCCACATTTAGCGGCCACATGTGGCTGGTGGCTCCTGCACTGGGCAGGCGAACAGAGGACATGTCCATTGTTGCAGACATAAAGTTGTATTGGGCAATGCTGGCCTAAAGTCTTAGTGAGACAGAGGAAACTCACCTATAGTCAAAATTACCCTTGAAAACACCTTAAACTGCTTGGAAAGGGGCCTTTGGACACCCCAGGAAAAAATGCTGAGGCTGAGTCAGGCTCAATCAAGAGCAGCCAGCCTGGGAGGGCCAGGGCAGCTCTGAGCGCACTGAAGATGCATGACATGGCTTTACTCCCAGTCATGGTGCGAGGGGACTTTCAGCCAGCTAGCGCAGCTCCTGGGACCAGGCCCAGTCCCTCTGCTGCCGTCTGGAGCCTCAGAGGGCTCTGAAGTGGTGGCAGCGGGCATAAGAGGAAGTGGTTTTGAAAGTGGTCAGGCCCTTTATCACAGAGATGCTGGGTTTAAGAGAAAATAAGTAAAGCTCAGGGGAAGCGATAACTTAAAAACAATTTTCTCTCCATTACCTAGGAGGGGACCACCTGCAGCCCCCAGGCCTGAGGCCGCACTCTGTGGCAGCATCTGGGGAAGACAGAGAGGGCATAGACTTGGGCTGATGGTGGTCCAGAGCTTTTCCTCACTTCCCATACTCAAGCTGCCCCAACTTCCTCACACATGGAAGGGAGGGCAAATGGCCTGTGGGGACGACAACCTCCCCAAGTCATAGGACAGTCTTACACATGGAAGACGGCTCAGTCTCCAGTTGTCGGCATGGTGCCATGGCTTCCACATATGAACCCAGCCCAAGTTCCCAGCAAAGAGCCCCTCCCGAGAAGGCTGCTCAGGCCTGGCCAGCGGGGCCCCAGTCTGGTCGGTGTGGGAGAGAGAGGTCCCCATGAACGTGCACTGGGCTTGCAGTAACCAGTACTCCACTAAGTGAGATGCACCTAACACAGAACGGGCATGTGCTTCTCATACACCAATGCCATGTTCGGTTCTCCAAATAGGCCTTTTACTGCCTTTGCTCCTAAGTTAGCTTCTAAAAACTTCCCTAATTCACTTAACCTTCTTTCCAATCACTTTAGGGCTTTCAGGCCTTCTCTCTATCCCCCCACATGCTACAACAACACACCCTGGAAAACCAGTATGTGACATTAAATGGAGAAGATGCTTCGCTACCTCTGGCCTTTGCTACAGGGAAGTCTGAGGAGAATATAAATACTGATGAGTTAAGTCTACAAAGCAAATCGCTTCATGGTCTAAGTTTTATGATATATTTCTAATCTGAAGTTAAAACACCTTATAAAATGACCTGTTCTCTCCACCCTCATCTCTCTGCCCAGAGAAAAATCACCCAGTCAACAGGCACTGCAGTTCCAAATAGTTTCCTAAATTCGGTTTCTAATGTGGGTTCCTGGCAAGAACTCCAGACACAAGGCCGCAGAAGGAAATAGGCCAGCAGACCTGACTTGCTGTGTTTCATGCTGGTGCCTCAGGCGGGGCTCCTCTTCCTGCCGCTGAGCCGGGCTGGCAAGCTCCTTGGTGCAGAGTGGCCCCCCATGCCCCAGCTTCTGCAGCTGCCCCTGCAGGCTGCGGATGGCCTCCTGTGACTGTGTGTGGAGCGCCTCCAGGTCTGCTTTCTGGCCCTCCAGCATGCTGACCTCATGCTTGAATGCCTGCTCCATCTCCCTTCTCTCCTTCTCAAAGTTCCTTTTCATTAGCTCGATTTCCCGCTCATAGTAATTTACCTGGAAAGAGAAATATGAGACCGTTAACCAGGGGCTCCTAAAGATTAGCTCCTGACAGTACGACATGGAAATACGAGGATGTCAGACATGCCAAGAAGCAGGCCTGCGGAGGGCTAGGATGCACAGACAGCGGCGACGCTCTGAGGGCTCAGTGCTCATGAGGCAGGTCCCACCAATGGGGAGGGCAGAGCAGAGGGTACAACCCTCACGGAGGGAATGCGCAGCCTTCTCAGGACAGGCTGGGAGATGAACACCCTGCAGGCCTGCAGGAAGGATGTTATCTGGCAAGCTTCGTCTAGGCACTGTAAGTAACTGCATCCAGGAGCCCAAAGGCACAGATGCAAGCAAGATGGCCGCATCCCTTTCTCAGGGTCAGAGGAACGTGGCACGTGACAATAGGTTGTGGACACTGTCTCTTAAAACTGTCGCCATGATCCAAGAACAGAACAGGAGATAATCCATCTGAGAAGACATCATTAGCCTGAGTAACGCTGGCTGTGAAGCTATTGAGCATCCCACAAAGGGCATATCCAATGGCAATTTAAGCTTAGAACAAGGTAGGTGAACGCCGTTCCCCCAGAGCTGAGTGTGAGGCCTGGTAGTCGGTGGGGCAGCACTCAGCATGCCAGCCCCCATGTGACATGGGACGTGCATGGCCTGCTTGTCTGCTGTCTGCCTCCCTGTAGGCACTTCTGCTTACATTTCCCTGCAAACTCCCCTTCCCAGGGCCAGCTCATCACGAGCGAGAAAATTCTAAGGCAGATGCCTGCGGAAGCATCAGCACAGAGCACAGCTCTCCCTGTGTGTAGCAGGAGGCCCCAGGCTTCCCCTGAGGCTCCCCTCACCCCCTACCTTGGTCTCCAGCTGGATGTTGAGGTCTTGGTAATGTTCCTTCACTTGTTCCACCATTATCTCCGTTTCTAGGCTCACGGGAGTGGGGCCACCCATACATGAAACGAGGCCTGCGAAGAGGAGGGAACTTCAGCTTCTCTCATGCCAAAGACATCACAGGTCCATCGCAGCTCTCCTTTCCCCACCCGACAACAAAGCACAGGCTCCACATGCACCTGGTGGTGGTGCTAGCGGAGGGCACCATGCCCAGGTTTCTCTCCTGTCAGTGACAGAGGACAGCATGTACCACAAACAATCTGTTACGCTGCATTCCACACGGCAGAACCCTCTAGAAACACCATTTCGTGCCTTCACCACAAGATTGCTCAAGGCTATGTCTAAGAGGCTCCCACATGGACCACCAGCACCCTCCAAGTCCCTACAAGGTGGAAATATGATACTTCATCTTCACGTCCGTTCCTTGATGCCAGGCACACAGAGGTGAGGAGGCAGAGGAAGTGGTGTGAACCGGGGCATGGGCAAGCCTTTGGGTAGTGTGAAGCCAGTAAGGAGGCCACACTGATGTGCAGGTGACTACATACACCCGTGTGGCTTGCTTACTAGTTCTCGTGTTGGCCTCCGTCTTCTCTACGCTATTTATTATGATATCATCCAAGTAATGCTGGGCTTTAGTAAACCAGTCAGGCATACTACTAAATATCTGTGGAATGAGGAAGGGCGACGTGAGCAGCGCCTTGGTCCAGGGAGCCCTCCTCCTTACATGAATGAGCACCCTGCCACCTGTGCACCAGGCACATCTGTGAGCTGGGTGTGTTGGTGGGGCTTGTAAGAGAGCTGGCCTGAGACTCGGAATTGCATTTGTGCCACGGCTAGGGCTTCACCATGCTGTGCCAAGAATGGGAAGTGGGGAGAGCCACCATCTACTCTGTCGTCCTGAAAATTGTGACAGAATTGGACATCGGGGCCAAGAAAACCTGGATAAACACCTCCAGAAAGAAAGCACTGCCTTGAAAACCCGGAGCTGGCCAGCTTGCTAGGCTGAACAGGCTGACAGGAGGCGTCATCAGGCTGGACAGTCCACATCACCCACACTCAATGCAATCCTGCTTCTTATGGTTCCTCCTGGCCACAGAGAGACCCCTCCTCACTGGAAGGGGCCAACTGAGCCTCTGTGCTGGCTCTATGAAAGGATACGGTCGGGCAGAGGAGGGGAGGGGAGAGAAAAGGTCACATTGTGAAATGGCTAGGTTTTATTAGTGATGACACAAAACTTAGGTCTGCCCTCTGGTGCCACAGCCCAAGTCCTTCTAACCAGGGAGACCTACGACTTCAGAGCCTAAGCCTTGCCTCTTGGGTTTTGGGTCAGTGGTTGCTGCCAAGGGCCACATGTTCTGTGTAGCTGAGGGTCCTAGACTAGTGAAAAGGGCAGCTGTGCACTTCCCTAGGGACACCCATGGGCAAGCTGGGGGTGCTTGGCCCTGCTCAGGCTGCTCTGTGCACTGGTGGGCTCTGCCCCTCCCCACTGTCACAGGCACACCTTGGCTTAGCCTCCCGAGGGGACACTTTTGACATCACTCAGTAGCAGTAAACCTCAAGCCCTCTCTGAGCACCAGGGAGAATCAATAATATGTTTTAAATGGAATTGAGTCTCTCTTTCTTTCTAAGAGTTTTCACATCAACCAGCTCATAGCTCAGAGAACAATCTGCACAGACCTTAGGCTGTGACTTGGGGCAGGAAAACGCAGCCCCTGCATTCTCCGTCACCTCTGACTCTGACTCTGCCCAGCCTGTGCTGAAAGCTCACCATGCAGTCCCTCACTTAGTCCTCACCACAACGGTGAGGGTGATCTGCAAACACTCACTGCAGGTGAGCTCTCATGAGCTCACTATGGGGTCACACAGCTGTTGCCATTTCTACACAACTGATAAAGCCCCCATACTCCCTCAGCCTCACAGGGAAGCTAGGAGGCATTCAGGTGGGTGGAGGGTGTGTGCTTAGGGGCAGGTGTTGGTGCCCTTATGTGCCCAGAAGTGGCCCTGCCACTGAACTCCCTGGGCCCAGGAGGCAGCCCAGTCAGCTGGAGCAGGTGGGCTCGCAGAGTCCACAGCCCCCCACCCCTCCCGCAAGAACAGGCTCTACCTTCCGGGCCATCTGCCAGGGGCAGCCATCCATCTGGCCGAGCGTTGGACTGGCCACGCTGGGTCTTGTGCAGCCATGCCTGCAGGCCTTCCAGTGCCGCCTGTAGCTCATCGTTGTGGTCCTGCAGGTCCTGTCAGCAGAGCAGATACCCCTGCAGCTGCCGCTCCACACTGTAGGGCCCGGGGAGCAGCATGGCGTGGTGGGGCATACAGGGTGCCCGGGGGAAGGAGCTTCGACTCCTGACCTCAAGCATGCAACGTTCAGACTGGACTTTTAAGTTCCCAGCTACCCAGTGAGTTAAACAAGACAGGGGTCGTCTCCTCAGCTTTCTTATGCCCTACATCACCTTCTATCACTGGATTCATAGGAGGGGCTCCAAAAAGAAAAAAAAAAAAAGCAGTGGAGTGGATATGGAGGAGAAATGCAGAACACAGACATAAAGGGTCACCAACATTTGAATTGACAGGTGTGTGTGAGAGTCCACCATGGTAACGGGACATGGGCAAGAGAAGCAACTCACTGAGACTCTTTCCCCAAAGGGTTCTGCAGCCATTAACTGTCAAGGAGGTACCATTAGCTTAAGATAACATGCCACACAGCAAAGAGGACAGGTGACAAGGGTGGCTGGGGACTGACAAAGTACACACAAAGTGGGGGCCACAGGGCGGATGGGTGGCATCGGGAAACTGCGCGGAGTCTGCACCCGGACCCTTGCTGCAGTGAGCACAGTCTGCACACAGGTCAAGGAAACACTGAAATGAGCACACTCCATCTCCAGGTTTTTAAAGAACTGTGACTAGACACAGTTCTTAGTCACACAGACTTAAGGGGAACATGGCAACTTGCACCCTGTCTGTGGGGCCCCAGCTGCCTTCATCAGTATGGAGTGTGTGGTCATCATCCCTTCGGTGAACGGGGGGTAGGGAGGAGAGTGATGCGGGGGAAGGGGAAGCTTGGGACTGTGCAGACCTACTCAGTATGGCAGCAGTGATACCAGGCATTTCAGGGCTATAGCTCTGCCTGGCTTCTCTTTTTAGGAAATCCACACTGGGGGACACCAGTCACCATACTGTGAGGAAGCCCAAACTAGCCCACACGGCAGCCATGTGGTAAGTGAGCTTTCAGACAGTTCTGGCCTAGTAGATGGGTTGCGCAGCTGAGGGCCAACATCGGGGGGCAGAGATGAGGTATCCCTACTGTACTGTCTGAATTCCTGATCCATAAAATCCACGAACATATGAAATGGCTGTTTTAGGCCACTAAGTTTTGGGGCAATTTGTTATGAAGCCATAGTCATTGGAATGGCATGTATTGCCCATGCAAATTATAAATAAAATATATTCCCTGAGAAAAAGCTTATTGATCTTAAGTGAGGGGGGAAGAAAAGGACAGGCCCATACCTCACACCATACACAAAAACTAATTCAAAATGGATCAAAGACCTAAATATAAAACCAAAAACTATAAAGATCATGGAAGAAAAAACAGGGTCAACAATAGGGGCCCTAACACATGGCATAAATAGGATACAAATCATAATTAACCATACATAAACACCAGAAGATAAGCTAGATAACTGGGATCTCCAAAAAATTATACACTTATGCTCCTCAAAAGACTTCATCAAAGGAGTTAAAAGAGAACCTACAGACTAGGAAAAAATTTTCAGCTATTACATATCTGACAAAGGTCTAATTTCTAAAATCTTTAGGAAAATCCAACACTTCTACAACAAAAAGACAAATAATCCAATCAAAAAATGGGCAAAGGCTATAAACAGACACTTCACCAAAGAAGATATTCAGGCGACTAAGAGACACAGGAGGAAACGCTCTCAATCACTAGCCATTAGAGAAATGCAAATCAAAACTACAATGAGTGCCATCTTACCCTGACATTACTGGCAGCAATCAAAACAACAGAAAATAACAAATGTCGGAGAGGCTGTGGGGAGATTGGACCTCTTATGCACTGCTGGTGAGAATGCAAAATGGCACAACCATTTTGGAAAACAATATGGCACTTCCTTAAAAAATCAGAAATAGAAATACCATACAATCCAGCAATCCCACTCCTAGGAATATACCCTAGAGAAATAAGAGCCATCACACGAATAGACATATGCATGCTCATGTTCATTGCAGGATTATTCACAATAGCAAGATGGAAACAACCTAAGTGCCCATCAACAGATGAATGGATAAACTATGGTACATACACACAACGGAATACTATGTAAGGATAAAGAACAATGATGAATCTCAGAAACATCTCACAATATGGATGAACCTGGAAGACATTATGCTGAGTGGAATAAGTCCATCACAAAATTATTATAAAAACTCATGAAAAGGTTTACATACAGAAAAAAAATCTTTGATGGTTATGAAGGATGGAAGGGGCGGGAGAGAAAAACACTAACTAGACAGTAGATAAGTGATAACTTTGGTGAAGGGTTAAGACAGTACACAATACTGGGGAAGCCAGCACAACTTGACCAAGGCAAAGTTAAAGAAGCTTCCACATCCAAACTCCCTGAGGAATCGAGTTCCCAGGCTGAGGGCTGGGGACCATGGTCTTGAGGGGCATCTAGCTCAAATGGTGTAACATAGTTTATAAGAAAATGTTCTGCATCCTACTTTGGTGAGTAGCATCTGTGGTCTTAAAAGCTTGTGAGCAGCCATCCAAGATACGTGTACTGGTCCCACCCTGTCTGGAACAAGGGTGAATGAAGAAAACCAAAGACACAAGGAAAGGTTAGTCCAAAGGACTAATGGAACACAACCAACACAGCCTCCACCAGACTGAGTCCAGCACAACTAGATAGTGCCTGGCTACCACCGCCAAATGCTCTGACAGAGATCACAATAGAGGCTTCCAAACAGGGTTGGAGAAAAATGTAGAACAAAATTCTAACTCACAAAAAAAAGAGCAGACTTACTGGTCTGATGGAGACTGGAGCAACCCTGAGAGTATGACCACCAGACACCCTTTTAACTCAGTACTGAAGTCACTCCTAAGGTTCATGCTTCAGCCAAAGGTTAGACAAGCCCATAAAACAAACAATAATACACGTAGCACAACCATGTATACCAGACTAAATGTGCACACCAGTCCAGTGGCAAGGACAGGAAAGTTGGACAAATGGAAATGGGGAACTCAAGGTAGAGAAGGGGAGAGTGTTGACACATAGAGGGGTTGGCAACCAATGTCATAAAATAATGTGTATTAATTGTTTAACGAGGGTGATGATTAAGATTGTGTCAGCTTGGCTGGGCCGTGATTCTCAGTATTTATATGTGATCACTCCCATGATTGAATATGCTATGAGTAGCCAATCAGATGAAAGGGAGTTTCCTTGGGAGTGTGGTCTGAATCTAAGCAGACCTTCTGGCTTTTTGCTCGCTGTGGATTCTGCGGCTGCCTCCTGTTCATCTGACCTCCGGTTCTTGGGACTTGACCTATCAGCTTATCTGCTGATCCTGGAACTAGTTGATCTTTACAGCCTGTGAGCAGAGTTCTGCTTTCCAACCTGCTGATCTTGGGTTCACCAGCCCCTGCGGCTATGTGAATGAGGAGAAGCCTCTATCCTAATCCACAGACTTGGGATGGTCCAGCCTCTACAACTATGTGAGCTGTTTCTTTGATATAAATCTGTTTCTCTCTATATTTATACGCTTTACTGGTTTTGCTTCTCTAGAGAACCCAGCCTAAGACAACTGGTACCGAGAGTGGTTCTAGAAAAAATTGTAAGGATGAGTCTTCTAAATTGGTTCTCAAGTCTGGTTAGTCTTAAAGATGTTGATGACTCTGCTTCTAGCATTAAAGAGAGCACTGCTAATCCATGGCGTGAGGTGCCAATACAAATACGCAAAATATCATCACCAGTAGATCAGGTATTGGTGAAAGGTGAAGCTCAGGGTAAACACGTGTGATATCTTTCTACAGTTTTGTCAGAATGAGAAGTATAAGGAAGCTGGTTGGTCGGTCCTACTTACGCTAGACAAACTGGTGAAGATGCGCTCAGGGCTTCAGAGTCAAAGCTCAAGCGCCGCATAAATGACCTCAAGGCTCCCGCTTGTGCTCTGACTTATTTCTTGTAGTAACAGAGCTGAAATCGCCGAAAACCAAACCCGGAGTCTCATTGTAAGAGTGGCTCAATTACAATGCCAGCTCAATTGCCAACCTTGACAGGTGTCTGAAGTTAAAGGGCACTGACTGGGAAGAAATACGATCCTGAAACTTGGGATGGGGACGTATGGGCAGATAGCCAGGAAGCTGGTGACATTGAGCCCCTAAATTCCATTGAATCACTTCTGCCAGCAGAACCACTCCCATCTGAAGAGATTAGTTCATGTTTGTCTGCTAAACCACCCTGCCCAGAAAAACCATTAGCCCCTCCACCCCCATCTAATGAGATTAGCCTTAGCCCAGCTGTCTCTAAGGAGCCCTTTCCTGAGTCACTGCCTAGGGCATCGCCTGAGGCCGAAGCTTTATAAGACAATGATGAATGTTCTCAAAACACTGCCCTTACTATCAAATTTGGCTTCGAGACCTATAACTAGACCTAAGTCCCAGCAAGCCCCAAAAGGTGAAGTACAAAGTGTGACCCAGGAGGAGGTACGCTTCACTCCAAAACAACTGCTTGACTTTTCTAACGCGTACAAACAGAAACCTGGGGAATATGTGTGGGAATGGCTATTAAGGGTGTGGGATAGTGGTGCAAAGAACATAAAGATGGATCAGTCTGAGTTTATTGAAATGGGTCCACTGAGCACAAATTGTTCATTCAGTGTTTCAGCTTGAGAAGTCAGGAAAAGATCTAGTAGTTTATTTGGTTGGGTAGCCGAAGCATGGATTACGAGGTGGCCAACACTAAATCAAGTTGAAGTACCAGACCTGCCTTGGTATACTGTAGAAGAGGGTATCCAAAGGCTTAGGGAAATTGGCATGCTAGAGTGGATTTATCAGGTTAGACCCACACACCCACACAAGGAGTTGCCAGAGGACACATCTTTTACCACCACTGTGAGGAACAAATTTGTGAAGGGAGCTCCAGTATCCTTGAAGACTGCTGTGATTGCTATTTTATGTAAGTCAGATTTGACAGTGGAAACTGCCCTAACTGAATTAAGACACCTAGTAATCAGAACAGTCTGACTCGTATGGACTTATGGTGTTGGCTACTTAGTCATGGTGTCCCTAGGAGTGAAATAGATAGGAAATCTACTAGTTACTTGATCTGTACCAATGGATGAATTCTAGGTCAGGGGAACAGCAGTCTAACTCGAATAGTCAGAATAGACAGTCACAGTCTCAATCAATTCCAAGATTTGAGCAAGTTTAGACCCACAACCCCTTGAATGAAGGGGAGGCTGGGTCCCCTTGAGGAAGGACTCCAATACACTGCCAAAAATTTTTACTGTTAATCTTTCTCCCAGCCTTCCCCAAAGGGATCTACGGCCTTTTACCAGAGTGACTGTTCATTGCAGAAAAGGAAATAATCAGACTTTCCGGGGATTATTGGATACTG
>NW_004443978.1:360167-371595 GCF_000243295.1 Trichechus manatus latirostris | reverse complement strand
AGAGTGGGGGCATATGGAGGTCAGGTTATTAATGGAGTCTTGGCTCATGTCCTTCTCACAGTAGGTCCAATGGGTCCCCAAATCCAGCCTGTAGTGATTTCCCCAGTTCCAGAATGCATAATTGGAATAGATATACTCAGCAGCTGGCAGAACCCTCACACTGGATCCCTGACAAATAGAGTAAGGGTTATTATGGTAGGAAAAACCAAGTGGAAACCATTAGAACTGCCCCTACTTAGGAATATAGTAAACCCAAAGCAATACTGCATTCCTGGAGGGACTGCAGAGATTACTGCCACCATCAAGGACGTGAAGGATGCAGGGGTGGTGATTCCCACCACATCCCCATTCAACTCGCCTATTTGGCCTCTGCAAAAAACAGATGGATCTTGGAGAATAACAGTAGATTATCGAAAACTTAACCAGGTGGTGAGTCCAATTGCAGCTGCTGTTCCAGATGTAGTTGCATTGCTTGAGCAAATTAATACATCTCCTGGTACCTGGTATGCAGCTATTGATCTGGCTATTGTGTTTTTCTCCATACCTGTTTCAAAGGACCACCAGAAGCAGTTTGCCTTCAGCTGGCAAGGCCAGCAATACACCTTCACTTGTCTACCTCAGAGCTACATCAACTTTCCAGCCCTATGTCATAATTTAGTCTGCAGAGACATTGATCACCTTTCCCTTCCACAAGGCATCACACTGGTCCATTACACTGATGACATTATGCTGATAGGACCTAGTAAGGAAGAAATGTCAATGACTCTGGACTTATTGGTAAAACATTTGCATGCTAGAGGGTGGGAAATTAATCCCACAAAAATTCAGGCACCTTCTAGGGGTCCAGTGATGTGGGGAAGGTTGAGGTATTCCTTCTAAAGTGAAGGATAAGTTATTGCATCTGGTCTCTCCCACAACTAAAAAGAAGGCACAATGCCTAGTGGGCCTCTTTGGATTTTGGAGGCAACATTCGTCATTTGGGTGTGCTACTCTGGCCTATTTATCAAGCGACTCAAAAAGCTGCTAGTTTTGTGTGGGGCCCAGAATAAGAGAAGGCTCTGCAACACGTTCAGGCTGCTGTGCAAGCCACTGTGCCACTTTGGGCTCCTTATGCCTCTGGATCAACAGGCAAAGGAAGGAGTTACCAAACTGGCTGGTGTAATTGATCCTGATTACCAAGAGGAAATTGGACTGATATTACATAATGGAGTGCAGGAGATCCCTTAGGGCATCTCTTAATACTACCATGACCTGTGATTAAAGTCAATGGAAAACTACAGCAACCCAATTCTGACATGACTACTAATGACCCAGACTCTGCAGGAATGAAGGTCTGAGTCACCCCACCAGGCAAAGAACCACGACCAGCTGAGGTGCTTGCTGAGGGCAAAGGGAATACGGAATGGGTGGTGGAAGAAGGTAGTTCTAAATACCAGTTACGGCCACGTGACCAGCTGCAGAAACGGGGACTGTAATTGTTATGAGTATTTCTGCTTTGTATGTGTGCATCTAATATTTTTGTTTCCTTCACTTATACAATATAAGATGTAAACGGGGCTAGTTCATTTTTGATTGTACAAGTGTTAGTTGTATCATGTTAGGTGCAAGTATGACTTCATAATTGTTTTTATTCAGAGATTATGTATGGTTTAAGGAGATGTGCACACGTGCCAAGTTGGTGAGGGGTGGGCTGTGATAGTTAAGATTGTGTGTCAGTCTGGCTGGGCCATGATTCTCAGTGTTTATATGTGATCACTCCCATGACTGAATATGCTGTGAGCAGCCAATCAGATGAAGGGTGTTTCCTTGGGGGTGTGGCCTGCATCTGAATATAAGCAGATATTCTGGCTTTTTGCTTGCTCTAGATTCTGCAGCTGCCTCCTATTCATCTGACCTCTGGTTCTTGGGACTTGACCTATCACCTTATCTGCTGATCCTGGGACTCGTTGATCTTCACAGCCTGTGAGCAGAGTCCTGCTTTCCAACCTGCCGATCTTGGGTTGGCCAGCCCCTGCAGCTACATGAATGGGAGAAGCCTCTATCCTAATCCACGGACTTGGGACATTTCAGCCTCTACAATTGTGTGAGCTGTTTCTTTGATATAAATCTCTCTCTCTATATATTTATACGCTTGACTGGTTTTGCTTCTCTAGAGAACCCAGCCTAAGACAATGACAAATTAGTTTGCTCTGTAAACCTTCACCTAAAGCACGTGCACACACGCACGCACAAAATCAAATGACGTATTGCAAGAAAAGAGTTTTCCAAATAAAATATGTTAAGAAACAGAAGGGAATTAAAATAGGATTGGAAAAATCCAAGAGGGAAGTGGTGCCTCTCTAGGTACCAGTTTACCAGTTGCCACCAACCCCATGTGTGTCTAAGTAGAACTGTACTTCATAGGGTTTTTAATGCTTGATTTTTCAGAAGCAGATTGCCAGGCTTTCTTTTGATGTGTCTCTGTGTGGACTTGGAATGCCAATATTTCAGTTAGCAGCTGAGGACATTAACTGTTTGCACCACCCTAGGAAATTTAAGTGGCACATGTAGATCACATCCCCTTTTTACTGGACAGCAGGGATCTGGGAGGCAACCCCTACAGAGTCATTTCTATCTGATGCCCAGCCCCTTGTGTGGTTCTTTCTGTCACCCCAAATAGGTATTCTGAGAGCATATATATACCCTAAAACTCAGCAGTGTCAGAAAGCTGGGGCCTCTTATGGGATGAGCCCAACCACTCTGTTTTCGGGATACCCTCAAGAACACAGCCAATTATAACCGACAGAGATGTGTGGAGCCTGGACACCAGCAGCAAAGCCTCAGCATGTCTAGGCCTCAGAGCGCCTAGAGGGGCGGGAGTCAGGGTGTTGTTTTAAAGTGACCATCTGCTCGTGTGGGGTGGGTGTGGGTGCTGAGGGAGACAAAGGAGTGCTACTGCACCACTCTAGGGAGAGTCTTGTGAGGCAGCAAGTCCTCTAAGGACATAACACAGAATTAAGGGTTAAGGACTCTGGGCTGCAATGGCTCTTCCCCTTCTAGTCTCTTCTTGTGCATAGGAAGAAGGTCAGAAAGGAACCTGGGTGAAAGTGAAACCAAGAAGCAGCTCTGGGAGGTGTCTGGCAGGGAGGCTGCCACGCAAGCAGGCTGGCTAGAACAGAAAGAGTGACCAGGCTGGGCTGAGGTAACAAGATGGGTAGTGGTGGGGACTTCTGCTAGGGGGTTAGTATGGACATGTTGAGAGGGTAAAATCTGCATTTATGGTTTCTGATGAAGGACATGCAAATCCATTATGGTGTCCACTCAAAGACACAGCAGTGAAAACATCAAACCAAAGAGACCTGATTAACACCTTATACTTCCCTTTACCAAGGGCAGCCTCACCAAGAAAATGAAGATTGCCAGTTGAAAGAAAGAAAAAAAAACTAAAATGATAGTTAAATAGGAAGGAAATTCAGCTACAAAGGGAAAGGCATGGCTTCCATGCTAACAAACACCTGATTACAAATTACAAGGAAACTCCAAGCTAAGATTTTGAAAAGATTGGTGATTTATAGCAGGAAAGGTTACAGGTTATCTCTTCTTCAGGAGAATGACTATAAAAAAAGGGCTCAGCCAAGAAGCAGCAATGCCCCAGTAGCAATGAGCACCCCAGGCACCCAGATCTTGGTCTCTACAACCATTTCCTTGTCATAGAAATCAATAATCCTTGGAGAAATGGCTGATTCTGGGGCAAGTGCAGGCAAAGTACAAGATAAACCTGGATTATCTTGTTATGTCAGAAAGTAAGGAACCATACAACAAAATAACAAAAATGATGGTAGTATGTCAAAATGAATTAGCAGCCAGCTTGAAGACACTCCCATTGGCCAAATATGGCATAATTTGAGCACCAAAAATTTAAACACAGTAATGAATTACAAGCCACTGGGCAAAAAATGTGAAATCGTGAGTCCGTACCATTAACAGATAGATATAGGTAGTTATAAAAAGATAGAGATAAAAAGAGAAAAGGGAGGTCTCTGGCTTGCATTAGAATGCTGAAGGACAACTGATGGCTGGCATAACCTTAATTTAATCAAAAGGAAAAAACAGAAAAGCACAAAATGAGGACATTTCTATGAAAAATGGGGACAGGAGCCCCAAATAAACAGAAGCTCTGGGAATTTGCCAATACCAGACCAGCTCTGCAAGTATTAATTAGGGAAGTTCTACAAATGGTAAGGAAAGAACATTAAATACTCAAACCTGCACTTGGGGGGAGGGGTGGGAAGACAGAGAGAGAGAGATTGCCAAGAAACATTAACAACATGAGCAAATATAAGGACCAAGTATACAATATTTTCAGGGAATAACCTCAATAGTTAAGTTGCACAAGCAATAAAACATCAAGTGCATAAGAAATAAGTATAAATTAAACCTATCAGATATAGCATGTACAATGATGTTAATGGAGACTCACCAACAGAAAATGGGGAAGGAGGAACAAAGCAGGAATAGTTTTAGTATGTTAATGTTATATGTTACTTGTTGTTTGTATGTTAAATGTTACTCTAATTGCAAATTGTGCAATATAATATTTGCGGTGACCATTAAGAAAATATGCACAGAAGAAGGAAGAAATAAAAAAAGGCTCATCATGAAATGCAGCTAAACACAAAAAAGAAAAATAAGAATAAAAAGACAAAAAAGATATAACATAGTCAAAAAACAATTAGCAAAATGAATGAAGTAGATACTTCATTTCCAGTAATAACCTTAAACGTAAATGGTCTAAACTCCTCATGCAAAAGGCAGAGAGTGACAGAATGGATTAAAAAAACACGATCTGTCCTTTTGCTGCCTACAAAAAACACACTTTAGATATAAGGATACAAACAGACTGAAAATAAAAGGACGGAAAAAAATCTTCCATGCAACCAGTAACAAAAAGAGCAGAGATGGCCATACTGTTATCAGTTAAAATACACTTAAAACCAAAATCTATTACAAGTGATAAAGAAGGACATTACATAATAATAAAAGGGCCAGTCCACCAAGAAGATATAATAATTATAAATATACACTTCAACTAACATCACTGCTGTAAAATAATGAAACAAATACTTATTAATATGAAAGGAGAAATAAATAACTCCACAATAGTAGTTGGGGACTTCAACATACCACTTTCATTTCCAGACAGAACATTTAAAAAGAGGATCAGTAAGGACACTGAGAACACAAATAAAACCATAAGCCAATCTGACCTAATAGACTGATATAAAATACTCCACTCATGATCAGAACACATTTTTCTCCAGTGCACATGGATCATTTTCCAGAACAGACCACATGCTAGGCCACAAAACAAGTCCCAGCAAATTTTAAAAGACTGAAATCATACAAAGCATCTTCTCTGACTATAACAGTATGAAGCCAGAAATCAACAACAGGAAGAATATAGGAAAAATAAATTACATGGAAACTAAATAACACACTACTATAAAACTATTGGGTCATACAAGAAACCAAAAGCGAGATAAAAAAAAATACTTAGAATCAAACAAAAATGAAAATACAACATATTAAAACCTTTGGGACACAGCAAAAGCAGTGCTCAGAGGGAAATTCATAGCAATATATGCCTATATTAAAAAAGAAGACAAATCCAAAATCAATAACTTAAACCAACAAATTGAACAAATAGAAAAGGAAGAGCAAAGAAGACCAAAGCTACAAGAAGAAAAGAAATAATAATGATCAGTGCAGAAATAAATGAAATAGGATAATAAAAATAAACAAACAATAGAAAGAACCAATAAAACAAGAAGTTGGTTCTTTGAAAGGATTAATAAAATAGACAAACCACCATCTACACTGACAAAAGAAAAAAAAAAAAAAAAGAAGAGGCAGATAACCAAAATAAGAAACGAAATTGGAGACATTACAACAGATTCAACTGAGTAAACAGGATCATAACAGAATACTATGATAAATTATAGTTCAATAAATTTGAAAACCTAGATGAAATGAATAAATTCCCAGAAACACACTACCTACGTAAACAAACATAAATAGAGGTAGAAAATCTAAATAGACCCATTATAAAAGAGACTGAAAATGTCATCAAAACACTGCCAACAAGAAAAAGCCCAGTATCAGATGGCTTCACTGGGGAATTTTACCAAACATTCAGAGAGGAGTTGACACCAATTCTACTCAAAGACTTCAAAAAGAAGAAGAGGAAGGAGTATCCCCTAATTCATTCTATGAAGCCAGCATCACCCTGATACCAAAACCAGACAAAGACATCACAAAAGAAAGAAAATTACAGACCAATATCCCTCATGAATATAGATGCAAACATTTTCAACAAAATTCTAGCCAACAGAATTCAACAACATATCAAAAAAAAATCATACATCATGATCAAGTGGGATTCATGCCAGGAATGCAAAGGTGGTTCAACATTAAAAATTCAATCACTGTAATTCACCACATAAATAAAACAAAGGAAAAGAACCACATGATTATATCCATTAATGCAGAAAAGGCATTTGATTTAATCCAACATCATCTCGTGAATAAAATTCTCAGTAATTTCATCAACATAACTGAGGACATACAGGTAGTCCCCGACTTATGATGAGGTTCTGTTCCAACAACTCCCTCATAAGTCAATTCTGACATACATTGAATACTTTTTTTTTTTACTTTTTATTATTATTGCCTTTTATTATCAGTATCGTTATAAATCTGATCTTTATTTGTCTTCCGGGGTTAGAAACATTACATACAAACTTACAGATATATTTTAATCATACACACATACATAAAGAATACACAAATCATAAAAATTTACTCCAATGATGAAGATGAGTTGGACAATATTGGTATTCTGTCACTTGCAGTAATAATTGTACTTTTGGAATGTTCTGGATCATCTGGATTATCCCTGGGAGTAAGGATAGCACTTCTAGTCAGAAAATTAGTGAGAGTTCTCTGTATTGTCTTTTTCTTTTTTTCGTCATATATTTCGAGGTAACATCTCACTGTTTCCTGAATTTGCCTATCAACTTTAGCAAGGCAGTCAGTCTTTGAGTCCATGTTTTCAAGCAACTGAAGCCCCTGATTTAGTTTAGTAAAAACTTTAGCTAATCCTTTCACTGAAAATTTTTTTGACAACTTCTCTCCTTTCTCTTCCTCATTATTTCTTTCTTCTTAAGCATTTTTTCCTCTTCAAAATCCGTTAATTCCTGATCTGTCAATTCTTCTTCATGATCTATGAGGTCTTCCACATTGGCGATATCAAGTTCTAAATACAGCGCTCTTGCCATATGGACAGTTTTTACACTGATCTCTTTCATCATATTATCCTAATCAAACGCTTGAACCGCATTCCCATAACTCAGCAATTTTTTCCAAATTCCCTGAATGCATTTTCCTGTAACTTTCTCCCAGGAAGATGCAATCTTCCAGATACACTAAAGAATATTATAATTCTTCTAGAATCACGTAATGTTACCATCTGTTGCAGCTACTACCTGAGCAAATGCAGTTTGCAGGTAGTATGCCTTGAAAGTGGTGATTGCCTCCCTGCCTCCCTGCGCACCCCTTAGCTCAGGCCTCTGAAACCAATAAGACAGACCTCCTGGGGACTCAGTTTGGTCTGTCTTCTCCTCCTTCCAGTCAGTGCTGAGGACAGTTGACTGAGGCTGCTGCATGCTAGGAAGCAGGCATGCTGAGTGGAGGCTACATACACAGCCAGCATGCTACGAGGGGGTGGTGGGTTGGGGGCATAAGGCTCTGATAGCAATAAGACAGACCTCCCTGGAGGTCCGTTCCAAGCATAACAACCCCTCCCCACCCAGACACTGTCACCTGCAAGCTGTCTGTGAATTGCTACAGAAGGCCCCTGCAGTGGAGTCTGCTCCCATAGTCAATACTCCACACTCCACCTACTTCACTGTGCACCCTATAGCTCAGGGCTCTGAAACCAACAGGACAAACCTTCCTTAGGGTCAGTTTGGGTTAGTCTGCCCCTACTTCTGGTTGGTGCTGAGCACTCCTGTTGGAGACTGCTGTGTGCTAGGAAGCAGCTGTCTTGAGTGGAGCCAGCACTCACAGCCAATATTTACCGGGGGGTGGAGGGAGCTGATAGCAACAAGGTAGACTTCCATGGGGATCTGACTGGAGCGTGACATTCTCTGCCCCAGCTGGTAACTGTTGATTTCTAGGATTTTGCAAATTGCTACAGAAGGCCCCTGCAGTTGAATCTGCTCCCATACTCAGCACTCTCTATGCCTCTCTGTTTACCCCATTCCTCAGACCTCTGAAACCAATAACACAGATCTCCCTGGGTAACAATCTGGGTCTGTCTGCTCCCCCTTCTGGTTGGCGCTGCAGACCACTGACTGAGGTTGCTCTGTGCCAGCAAGCAGGCGTCTTGGGTGGAGGCTACACACAAAGCCAACATATTATGAGGCAGGCTCTTATAGCAACAAAGCAAACCTCCCTGCGGGGTCCTTTCAGAGTGTGACAACCCCTCCCAAACATGGTAACTCTTAAGAAGCTGGTCTGATACAAACTCCCATCGAAAGTTTCCTACAGTGGAGCCAGGAGGTGGGTCACCTAAGTGAAGACTGCTCCCCCCACCACCACAGGGCCACTAGGGCTCTGAAACCAATAAGACAGATCTTCCGGAGTTCCTTCTGGAAAATGCCAGCCCTTCCTCCTCCTGAAACAGAAATGTCAGCCTGTGCTTCCCCTGAATGCCAGCCCAGATATACGCAGCCCCCACAGAGGAGGGATGGAAACTTGAGGCAAAACAAAAGGGCAATACCCAGTCCAGAAGGGAGCTTGCTGGGTGTGGGTTTTCTGAGTTAAAACATGGTTGCAGCAACAGAGACGGAAAGGGAGTAATAACCAGAGAGAGGACTGCGTCCCCTGGTGGGCAGAATGATTAGTGCATGATATCTCGCCAGAGTGGTGGTGCCCCCTAGCAGAGAGGTTGACCAGTGTGTTCTCTGGTGTGTTTGGAAGACTGAAAGCTGAAAACCAAGATCTGGAACTTCAGATTCTAATTAAACTAGAAAGGGAGAAGGAGGTATCACAGAGAGAGAGCAAGAGAGAGAGAGGAAACAGTAAGCAAAGGCCATAGACTCAACCCACCTAAGAGATTTTTGCAGTAAGTAGTCAAGGCAAAATCACAAAATCCTGGGGAGAAATGAAAAAATTAACACCCTCAAAAATTCCAGTGCCCCAACAAAAAATGACAATACAAACAAATAACTGAAAAATGATGGCCCATCCAAATGAACATGATGAAGGCAGTAAAAGCACATCTAGGGATGATTAAATAATGAAAAAATGGAAGAATATAACACAACAATTTTAAACATAATTAAAGAGTTAAGGGAAAACAGACAAGGATCTCAAAGAAATAAGAAAAACAACATAAGAACAAAATGAGGATCTAAAAACTGAAATGAGAAACACAATAGAAGGACTTACCAATAGATTTAATCAGGCAGAAGAAATAAACAGTGAATTAGAGAGTAAGATAGTGAAAATTACATAGGCTGAAGAACAGCAAGAATGTAGGCTCAAGAAGGCTGAGCACAGTTCAAAGGAGTCATGGGACAACATCATAAAACCAAAAAACCCATTGCCATCAAGTCAATTCTGACTCATAATGACCCTAAAGGACAGAGTAGAACTGCCCCATATGATTTCCAAGGTTGTAATCTTTATGGAAGCAGACTGCCACATCCTTCTCCAATACAGCAGCTGGTGGGTTCAAACCGCCAATGTTTTGGTTGGCAGCTGAGTGCTTTAACCACCGTGCCACTAGATTCCTTGGGAAAACATCAAGAGACTTAATATACACATCATAGGAATTCCAGAAGGAGATGAGAGAAAGGGACAGAAAGAATATCTGAAGATAAAATGACAAAAAAATTTCTCAAATGTAACAAAGAACAGGAATCTACAAATCCTAGAAGCACAAAGAACCCCAAGCAGGATAACCCTAAAGGGATCTACACCATAACACATCATAGTAAGACTCTCAAAAAGTAAAGATAAAGAGAGATAAAGTAAAAGTAAAGATAAAGAGGTCTGCAGAGGCCAACTCAGGCAGCGCAGCTGCTGTGCCACATCTGCACTCATTTCGCCCTGCCATCTGGCTGGCCGGCCACCATACTAAGGCTGTTTGAATCTCCTGCCTGTGTTGATACTGCAAGGCAGGAGTGAGAGCCGTGGGTGCAGAGGGGTTGGGCATCCCTCGCTGGGACAAGACGGGTTCAACTGGCTTCCCAAGGACCCCACAGGGCAGGTGTAGTGCACGCCTGACCCTCAACATCCTACCCTCTGGCTTCACATGAGGTGAGCACCACGAGACCAGGCACACGCAGGAAACGGCCCCTACCATCCGCCAGACTAGCCCATACTTCGGCTGCATGTAGCATTCTGCCCGACCCTCTGCCCATCTCCAGTGCGATGCGCTTGGGCACGGATTGACTACAAGGAACTCCACAGCTCTCAGGCCTGGCTGCGAAATGTCCTCGAGCAAACACACAGTTTCAATTGTTTATTTTCTGATTACTGGGGTACTACCAAATTTGATTCATGACTTCTTGACTTATGCCTTTATTATACAAATATAATCAAAAGTAACATTTTCAGACTATTGAATGAGGCCAAAATTCACTTCTGGAAACGCCACAAGACGTGTGGCATATGCACGGGCATGCTATGCCAGAACTTTTTTTACATAATTTCATCTCAGTGCATTATGTATGTGCGTGTGATTTATGTAGGCACACTGTGAAGAAATATGGTACTCCGTAATTCATTCTATGAAGCAAACACAACCCTGATACCAAAACCAGACAAAGACACAACAATAAAACCACAGGCCAGTATCTCTTATGAATACAGATGCAAAAATCCTCAACAAAACACTAGAAAACAGAACACATTTTATTTTTTTATTGTTGTAATTTAATGAAGGTTACATTTCAAGTTAGTCTCCCATACAAAATTTTTATACATATCTTGTTATGTGACCCTAATTGCTCATCTCATTCTGCAACAGCACACTCCTCCTTTCCGCCCCTGATTCCCCATGACCATTCAACCAGCTCCCAACTCTCTCTGCCTTCCCATCCCAGCTCTGGACAGAAGCTGCCCCTTTGGTTTCTTGCTATCTACTCGACTAAGAGGCACACTCTTCACGAGTATCACTTTATGTCCCACAGTCCAGTCCAATCTCTGTCTGAAGAGTTGGCCTAGGAAATTGTTTCAGTTCTGGGCTGATAGAGAGTCCAGGGGCCATGCCTTCCGGGGTGCCTCCAGTCTCAGTCAGACCATTAAGTCTGGTCTTCTTACTAGAATTTGAGTTCTGCACCCCATCCTTCTACTGCTCCGTCAGGGACCCTCTGTTGTG
>NW_004443978.1:358585-359776 GCF_000243295.1 Trichechus manatus latirostris | reverse complement strand
TAGCCTAATTGCTCTGGCTAGGACCTCCAGCACAATGTTGAATAAGAGTGGTGATAGAGGGCATCCTTGTCTGGTTCCTCTTCTCAAGGGGAATGCTTTCAAAGTCTCTCCATTTAGGATGAAGTTGGCTGTTGGTTTTGTATAAATGCCATTAATTATATTGAGGAATTTCCCTTCTATTCCTATTTTATTGAGAGTTTTTATCATGAATGGGTGTTGGACTTTGTTGAATGCCTTTTCTGCATTGATTGATAAGATCATGTGGTTCTTGTCTTTTGTTTGATCTATGTGATGTATTACAGATTGTTTTTCTAATGTTGAACAATCCCAGCATAGCTGGTATAAATCCCACTTGGTCACGGTGAATTATTTTCTTGATATGTTGCTGAATTCTACTGGCTAGAATTTTGTTGAGGATTTTTGGGTCAATGTTCATGAGGGATATTGGTCTGTAATTTTCTTTTTTGTGGTGTCTTTACCTGGTTTTGGTATCAGAGTAATGCTGGCTTCATAGAATGAGTTTGAGAGTATTCCATCATTTTCTATGCTCTGAAATGCCTTTAGTAGAAGTGGTGTTATCTCTTCTCTGAAAGTTTGGTAACATTCTCCAGTGAAGCCATCCAGGCCAGGGCTTTTTTTTTGTTGGCAGTTTTTTAATAACCTTTTCAATCTCTTCTTTTGTTATGAGTTTATTTAGTTGTTGTACCTCTGTGTTAATTTAGGTAGGCAGTGAGTTTCTAGAAATTTGTCCATTTCCTCTAGGTTTTCAAATTTGTCAGAGTACAATTTTTCGTAGTATTCTGTTATGATTCTTTTAATTTCAGTTGGGTCTGTTGTGATATCACCCATCTCATTTCTTATACAGGTTATCTGCTTCCTCTTCAGTTTTTCTTTTGTCAGTGTGGCCAATGGTTTAACATCTCTTTTCAAAGAAACAGCTTTTGGACTTGTTAACTCTTTCAATTGTTTTTTTATTCTCTATTTCATTTAATTCTGCTCTAATTCTTTTTATTTCCTGCCTTCTGGTGACTGTGGGCTTCTTTTCCTGCTCTCTTTCTACTTGTTCCAGTTGTAGGGTTAATGCTTTGATCATGACCCTTTCTTCTTTTTGGATGTGTGCATTTATTGCTATAAACTGACCTCTGAGCACTGCTTTTGCTGTGTCCCAAAGGTTCTGGTAGGATGTGTTTT
>NW_004443978.1:298530-357675 GCF_000243295.1 Trichechus manatus latirostris | reverse complement strand
TTTTTTTTTATCTTTTTCATTGTTGTAGATTTTGTGTTTGCTGGGTCTTTATGTTTTTCTACTTTTTTATTTTGATTTGTAGGATTGTTAGATTCCTTTGTGGTCACCTTAATACTTACCCCTATTTTTCTAAGTATATACCAGTCTTTTATTACTTTATATCACCTTGACTTCCCCTCCATATGAAAAATCAATGTCTGCATTTTTTTAAGTCCCTCTTTTTTGTTTTAATATTGTCCTTTTTTACATATTTATATCTGTTTCCCTATTTTAAATGTTTTAGCTTGGATGTATTTTCAACGTCCCTGAGTCAGTATCTGGTTGCTCTGTCCTGTGTTCTAGTCTTGGGTTGTTATCTAGTGTTATTATCTAACCATAGGACCCCCTTTAGTATTTCTCGTAATTTTCGTTTGGTTTTTCCGAATTCCCTGAACTTCTGTTTATCTGGAAATGCCCTAATTTTGCCATCATATTTGAGAGGCAATTTTGCTGGATATATAATTCTTGGCTGGCAGTTATTTTCCTTCAAGGCTTTATATATGTCATCCCACTGCCTTCCTGCCTGCATGGTTTCTGCTGAGTAGTCTGAGCTTATTCTAATTGGCTCTCCTTTGTAGATGACTTTTCTTTTATCCTTAGCCGCTCTTAAAATTCTCTCTTTATCTTTGGTTTTGGTAAGTTTGATTGTAATATGTCTTGGTGACTTTCTTTGGGATCTACCTTACGTGGGGTTTGATGAGCATCTTCGATAGATATCTTCTCATCTTTCATGATACCAGGGAAGTTTTCTGTCAACAAATCTTCAACAGTTTTCTCTGTATTTTCTGTTATCCCCCCCGTTCTGGTACTCCAATCACTCGTAGGTTATTTCTCTTCATAGAGTCCCACATGACTCTTGGAGTTTCTTCATTCTTTTTAACTCTTTTATCTGATTTTTCCTCATATAAGTTGGTGTCAAGTGCTTTATCTTCTATGTCACTAATTCTAACTTCTACGGCCTCAGTTCTGCTCCTATGACTTTCTATTGAGTTGTCTAATTCTGAAATTTTATTGTTAATCTTCTGGATTTCTGATTGCTCTCTTTGGATTCTTGCAGCCTATCAAATTTGTCATTATGTTCTTGAATAACTTTTTTAAGTTCCACTACTACTTTGTCTTTGTGTTCTCTGGCCATTTCTGCATTTTGTAGAATTTCCTTTCTAATTTCTAGAAGAGTTCTGTACATTAATCTTTTGTATTCTGCCTCTGGTAATTCCAAGAAATTCTCTTTCTCCAGAGAATTTATTGATTCTTTATTTTGGGTACTTGCTGATGCCATCACGGACGGCCTCTTTATGTGATTTGATACTGACTGTTGTCTCCGAGCCATCAATAAGTTAGTATAATTTTATTTTATATTTGTTTAGTGAGTCCTAGCTTCTTGTTTTGTTTTGATATGCCCCAATAGGCTGCTTGTGTGCACTAGTCTGATTATTGGCACCTTTGAAGCTCTAACGTCCTGTCACCAGGTAGTTAGTTCTGTAACTAAGTATGTGCACATAGGAGTCTGTTAAATTTTCCTATACGGGTTCAGCTCAGGTGTCCAGGAAGTCGGTCACCAAGTGTGTGGTGCAGGCTTTCACCTACAGTCCTAGAGAGGCATGGGTGATTGGTGCAGGCACTGGACTCTGGCTGTGGTAGGGGATCATGCACTGAGCCAGGCAGGGGGCTGACAGCTGCCCGAGAGTCTGAAAAGAAATCGTGTCCCTATTCCCTAGGGCGAGTAGGTAGGTGAGTTTTACAGCCGGACTATGAGCACCCCACTCTGTTGGCTGTAAAGACTCGAGGGCACCAGTTTTTCTTGGACTCCTGTAGCAGGTGACTAGGTGGTTTAGGTGATGTCACCAGTACTCAAGCCCCTGTTGCAGATCAGTAAATGTGCCCATGTAAGGGGCAGGGCTGTTTCGAGGGTCATAAATTTGCCACTTCACAGCTGAAACAGCTGAAGTTAAACTTCAGATGTTTGCCCTGTTGTACTGTGGTAGTGAGGGCTAACGGTGTTGAGACAGCTCCCCACAAGTCTATACAGGGGCATAAGGCACTCAAAGTCTGCGGACCCCTTATGCCTGTGCCTAGCAAAGGAGCTGCCAACCCTGAGTTCCTGGCTTAGGGGAGCCAGTAGCTTATTTGTTCCCTCTCCAAGACCAGGAGAATGGGTCAGGGTGCCTTTTGGGATCTACTTCTGGCTCAGCGGACTCCTGGTGCAGAGCGCAGAGGGAGGAGGTAAAAGGGAGAGAGGTTTTTCCAAAATGGGCCTCTTTTTTTTTTTTTAAATCCTCCGTGAAAGGCCACACACATGTACTTACCTTTAGCCACTTGGGAGCTGCTTTTCACTGATTCGGAGTGTCCAAGCAGAATCTCTGCTGCTGGATCTCTCTTGATGTGGAAACTGCTTCCCGAGCACTTGCACAGCTGTTTGCCTGCTTCACTGAGGACCCAGCGTGGCTGAGGAGCTGCAGTCCCACTGCCGCTGCCACTCTGGTGCTGCTGGCTTCTTCAGAACCCTCTCCCTCTCCCCCTGCCACTCAGTCCGATTCCTCAACTTTGCCTTGTTCAGGGCTCCTAGATATTCATATATAATCAAATCACTTGTTTTTCCAGGTCTTTGTTGTAAGAGGGATATAGGAAGCGTCTGACTACACAGCCATCTTGGCCCCGCCTCCTGAATACAACATTTTAGAAGTCATATACCGTGACCAAGTGGGATTTATTCCAGGCACTCAAAGATGGTTCAACATTAGAAAATCAATTAATGTAATACACCGTATCAATAGAACAAAGGAAAAGAACCACATGATCATCTCTATGGATGCAGAAAAAGCATTTGATAAAATCCAATACCCTTTCCTGAGGAAAACCCTAAGGAAGATTGGAATAGAAGGGAAATTCCTCAATGATTCAGGACATATATTCAAAGCCAACAGCCAACATTATACTTAATGGTGAAAGACTGAGAGCTTTCCCTTTGAAATGAGGAACAAAACACGGGTGCCCATTCTCACCACTTCTGTTAAATATTGTATCAGAAGTCCTACCCAGAGAAATAAGACAAGAAAAAGAAATAAAAGGTATCCAGATTGGAAAAGAAAAAGTAAAATTATCTCTATTCATGGACAATATGATCCTATACACAGAAAATCCCAAAGAATCTACAGAAAAACTTCTAGAGCTAATAGAGGAATATAGCAAAGTTGTAGGGTACGAGGCCAACAAACAAAAATCAGTTGGATTTCTAGACACCAGCAATGAGAAATCTGAAAGGGAAATTAGATAAACAATTCCATTTACAATAGCATCTAAGAAAATGAAATACCTAGATTAAATCTAACCAGCAACATGAAGGGCTTATTCAAGGAAAATTATAAAATACTTTTGAAAAAAGATTTAAGAAGACTTAAATAAATGAAAAGATGCTCCATGTTCTCGGGTTGGAAGACTTAATATTGCTCAGACGTCAATACTACCCAAAGTGATCTACAGATTCAATGCAATCCCAATCAAAATTCCAATAGCATTCTTTACAGAAATAGGAAAAAAAACAATCCTCAACTTTATGTGAAATGGCAAGAGGCCCCAAAGAGCTAAAGCAATGTTGAAAGAAAAGAACAAAGTAGGAAGACTCACGCTTCCTGATTTTAAAACTTATTATACAGCTACAGTAATCAAAATAGCCTTGTACTGGTATAACAATAGACACACAGACCAATAGAACAGAACTGAGATTCTAGAACTAAATCCACATACCTTGGCCAACTGGAGCCCTGGTGGTGCAGTGGTTAAAAGCTTGGCTGCTAACCAAAAGGTCGGCAGTTTAAACCCATCAACCACTCCTCGGAAACCATATGGGGCAGTTCTCTGTCCTATAAGGTCACTATCAGTCTGAATCAACTGATGGCAATGGGTTTTGGTTTGGTATAGTCAATTGATTTTTGACAAAGGCGCTAAGTCCACTAGATAGGTAAGTAAGAGTCTCTTCAATAAATGGTGTTGGTAAAACTGGATTTCCATATGCAGAAAATGAAACAGGACCCATGCCTCACACCATACACAAAAACAAATTCAAAATGGATTAAGAACCTAAAACCATATAATTTTTAGAAGAAAATGCAAGGGTAATGCTCTTGGTCTTAACTTTTAACAGTGGATTATCTAATATAATAAAAAAACCACAAACAGCAAAAGACTAAATAAGTAGGACTTCATAAAAATTAAAGTTTTTTAAAAAATTTTATTTAGTTTGTTATTGTTGAGAATATACACAGCAAAACATGCACCAATTCAAGTTTCTACATGTACCATTCAGTGACACTGATTACATTCTTTGAGTTGTGCAACCATTCTCACCCTCCTTTTCTGAGTTGTTCCTCCACCATTAACATATATTCACTGCCCCTTAAAGTTCCTATCTAATCTTTCAAGTTGCTCTTATCAATCGGATCCCATACACATAGTTTTTAAGAGCACATAATGTTCAAGGTAGGCATTTTTTTTTACTAGTTAAGCTAAACTACTATTGGTTTTAAGAAGATTTCAGGGGACGTTTTTGGTTTAAGGTTTAAAGATTATCTCAGGGCAACAGTTTCAGGGGTTTATCTAACTTTCATGGCTCTAGGAAGTGTGGAGTTTAGGATAAAAATTTAAAACTTCTGTTCAATAAAAGACTTTATCAAAAAAGTGAAAAGACAAGCTACCGACTTAAGAGAGTATCTTCAGAAAACATATGCCTGATAAGAAACTAATAACCAAAATATATATAATACTTCTAACACTTAACAACAAAATGCCAAACAGCCAAATCAAAATATGATCAAAGGACCTGAACAGATATTTCACCAAAGAGAATATTAAATGGTCACTAAATACATGAAAAGATGTTCAGTGTCATTAGCCATTAGGGAAATGCAAATCAAAACCACAATGAGACACCACTTCACTCCCACTAGGATGGCTAAGATAAAAAACTGGAAAATAACAAGTGTAGGCAAGGATGTGGGGGAAATTGGAATCCTTATCCATTGCTGATGGGAATGCAAAAGATATAGCCATGTGGAAAACAGTGTAGCAATTCCTCAAAAAACTAAAAACAGAACTACCATATAACCCAGCAAGTTCACTCCTAAATATATACACAAAAGACCTGAAAGCAGAGACTCAAAAAGAGGCTTCTACACCAGTGTTCATTACAGCACTATTCACAATAGACAAAAAGGCAGAAACAACATAAATGTCCATCAACAGATGAAAGGATAAACAAAATGTGGTACATACATATAATGGAATACTACTCAGTAAGAGAAATGAAGTCTTCATACATGCTACAATATGATGAAGCTTGAGGACACTACGCTGTGTGAAATAAATCAATCACAAAAGGACAAATATTGTACAACCTCACTTACATAAAAAGACAAGAACAGACAAATGTATAGATACCAAAGTTTGTTAGCAGTGATGGGGCAGGGGGAGTAAGGGGTAAAGGGAAAGTTAATGCTTATGTGGAACGGAGTTTCAGTTTACATGATGGAAAAATTACATTGATTAAGGGTAAGGGCTGCACAGCTGGTTAATGAAATTGATGTCAGTAAGTTGTACACCTGTAAAAAGTTGAATTGCCAAATGTTGTGTGATAAATATATTTAGAACAACAACAACAAAAAGAGCAGATGCTAAGGCTGCTTATGTACAACCAAATACTTTGTGGGATTTGGTTTCTTGTTTTGGAGGTTTAGGGTCATGGTTTTATGGGACATCCCAGTTAACTGGCCTAATATCATGCTTAGTGCTTCTGTTCTACCTACTAGTTTTTGCATAGTGCCTAGGGTCTTAAAAGCTTGCAAGCAGCAATCCAAGGCACAACAATTGGTTTCTATTCACCAGGAGCAACAGAGGAAGATGGAGGGTCAGGAATAGGAGGAGGAAATGGAACGTGTGGCTAACTGCCTCCATGAACAACTGTCTCCTTTGCTACGAGATCAGAAGAACTGGATGGTGCCCAGCTACCATTACTGAACATTTTGACCAAAGATTCTATAGAAGAATCCTGATCAAAAGGGGGAAAATGTAGAACAGAATTCAAATTCTCATGGAATCCAGACTTTCTGGATCCATGGAAGGCTGGATTAATCCTCGAAAAGGTTGCCCTGGGATAATCGTTAAACCTTAAACCAAAAATATTCCCTGAAGTCTTCTTTAAACTAAACGATAGTTTAATTATAATTAGTAAAGAATGTATGCTTTTGAGCATTGTGCTCTTTTAAGAACTATCTACGTGAAATCAAATTGACAATAGCAGCTGGAAAAATCATATAGAAAACTTAGGGGGCAGTGAATTCATGTTAACGAGGGGGAACAATTTAGAAAAGGAGGGTGAGAATGGTTGCACAACTTGAAGAATGTAATCAGTGTTACTGAATTTTACATGTAGAAATTGCTGAATCAGTGTATGTTCTGCTGTGTATATTTTCATTAACACAACAAAAAAGATTTACAGGTTGTCAGTCTATTCAACAAAAGTAAAGGGACAAAGAAAACGCAAACATAAGGACAATCCTAGCAGAATACTGCCCAGCACGTTCCATCTGCCTAACAGCCTCTACTTACCCCAACCCCCCAACACAGATCAGTCAAGTTCACAAAGTGACACAGCTGAGCACACAGTATTTTCAGAAGGCAGAGTCAAAGTCTAGGAAAACGTGATGGGGCACTCTCAGGATTTTGGGCTGGAGGCAGAGAGAACGATAGGACAGGACAAGAAGCAGTGGCTCACTGGACATGTCAGAACCACCACACGCTCACCTGTATCCTCTGGTGTCGTCAATGCAACGTGCAGCAGAAACAAAAGTCAATTCTTACTTTAAATTCAAAGGAAATTGTGTGATGGGAATTGATAATAGACTCTCAAAATCAAACAGTAACTGTTTCATTGGTTTCTCTGGCCAGAGGCACCCCATAAATGAATAATCAGTTTCAAGGATAGATGCCCCTCAATATCTGATCAACTGCCAAATCATGTAAAGTTACGTTATGACTAATGGTCTACTTAACAATGAACATAATAATAGCCCAGAAGTAATCACAGATTTTCAGCACGATGTGACTGACAGCAACGACTTCCAGGCAGACTGACTTACACGTGGAATGAATTCGATATAATAGAATTAGTGATCTGTGAGAGCTAAAACCAAGCGTGTCTGTTGCATCACCACACAAGGTAACTATATATTTATTACTGACCTGGTAACATTACCTTAAGTCAATTTCAGACAGTTACAAATTATGGTACTCAACTTTGAAAACATGATTATCATTATTTATTATTAGAGCAAATTGTCAGGACAAATGAATAAGTGAATAGTAACTACTGACACCCGGAGGTTTTCCTCATTTTGCCAGTGTGGATTATGCATGGCTGTAAATGGCTGTGATCCCAGGACACGTTATCAGCAATGGTGCCCTGATGGAGTTCCATGTCAGAAACGTGTATCCACGTTCTTTTCAAGGCTACACAGGATTCTATTCAAGTAACAGTCGTAACACGCCTAGATGCTCCCTGATACTCAGCGTAGGGTTGTTTCCAGTTTCTACTGTTACAGCTTGTTCAGCTGGAACCTTCTTTGTGCAAAAGATGTGTGAGAGAAGATGGGTCCACAGCTGAGGTGTTTGATGGTGCCCAATTTTAACCACACATATACCTCTTTATATAAAAAGGCTCTGTGTAAGTTTTGTGTAAGTTAACTATTGCTGACTTAAATCCTAACAGGAATCATGTGGTAAATTATTTTACAAATGAAAGCATTCTTCTGTATTGTTAACAATCAACTCATCTCCAATTTGTTAGTATTCAGTGTCTGGATTTTTGCATACTGAAATGTCTCAAAGCGGCTGATCCTATAGGCTGGGGGGCTGGGTAGAGGTGGGGGACAGGAAATTAGACAGGCCACCAAGCTGTTTATCTGCAAGGCAGTCTTCAGTGCACTGTTTTTCTTGCAGCTCTGAATACCCCTGCATTTTTACACCATTCCCCAGTCTCAGACTGCTCTGGTGAACAGGGAGGGCCAAGGGGGATGTCAGATGCACTGGGACCCAGAAGAGTGCATTTTAAAATGTGCCGTTGGTATAGTGATTCATGAGTCATGAATCCGAATGTTCTAGAACTAGAAGGGACCTGTTGTATCAGTGATTCAGCTTCTGTGAGAAAGGATTAAAAGATTCAGGACCCACAGAGCTGCACAACTTCCAGGATGGCAGTCCCAGTCTCCACTATGCCTGGCCGTGTTCTCTCACTTCCTCACAAGGGTATGTATCCTGTGATATCCTAACAGACTGAAATAGTGCTGAGAATCCAGCAGTCTTCCACGAAGCCAGCCATTAGAGACAGTAGCAAAAATGTGAAATGGCACACTTCTCACTAATTTTTCTTTCTTTTGTAAATAGTTATTTTTCAAAAAATATGCTATCTATTCTAAGTTGCCATTATGTTAACTTGCATATTACTATTTTTAAATTAATTCATAAATATTTAAAAATTCTCCATTTAATGTTTGATATGGTAAATATTAATATAACCCACATAGCCTACATCAACAAAAGCTCTTTGGGATCCTCAATCATTTTTAAGAGTGTAAGGGGGTCATGAGAAACATGTCTCAGCACTGTGGACGTGGCTCACCTCCTTCCCCTGCTCTGCCACTTCCATCTTCTAAGATATGTCCTTACTGAACGTTCTAATTAGTTGAGACATCTGATCATGACCCAACAGACATTACTGCAACCACCGCTACTCTTGAGATTGATATACACTGGTAGGTTTGGCATAGAAAATCTAAAAAACCTAACAGAACGCAAGACGTCATGTGCGGTGCCTGGAAACACAGAAGGTGCCAAGGACAGCAAGAGCATGAGTCAAGTCTGGGGACCTGGACCTGCCCCCCGGCACACCTGTGTGGCTGCGATATAGGGGGCCTCTATGGGACGCTGGGATGCCCCTCCCAGCAGAGCAATGTCCAGGGCACATGGTGTGTGTGGGGAGGGGGCAGGTCCTTGCAGGACATTATCAACTTTGGGGGGCCCGTCAGCAGAAACAAGGCCGGGAGCAGAGGCTGGGCCCGCTCTGCTTCGAGTAAGTGCTCCTGGCGTTCACCACCCTTCACAGGGAGGCCAAGAGCACAGCCCGCCCAAACCTCAGGCTGCTCACAACCACCACCCAGGTGTGAGCTGGGCAGACCCTGGTCACCTCAGCTCTGGCCATTCTGATGGGTACATACCACATTCTCAGCAGGTACAGGGGGACAGGTAGCAGGGAGTCTTTTAGCACAGGAGGCCTGGGGACCTGGTGGTGTAGCCAGAGGATCACCCTCTTAGAGAAAACCTAAAGCTTCCCACAAGCACCAGCTCTGCCCCACTGGAGAATAGGCTGGCAGTGGCAGGGCAGGGCAGGGCAGGGGCTGGGGTGAAGGCTTGTGACAAAAACGCTGGCACACCTGACTCAACACAATATCCATACATGACTGCTCATGATGGCCAAAGTGGAGGGCAGGGCTGGGGGTGATGGAAGACCGCCCCGCCAGCTTCTCCACGCACGTACCCTGCACTTGAATTCATAGTCCTTCAGGATTTCCGTGAACCGTTCTTCCTGAGAGAGGAGCTCAGTGCTCTGTGGCTCCAGCTGAAGTCAGACCCGGAGAGAAAGTGACAGTGGCAGAGATGCTGAGACAGGGCCTCTCAGGCCAGGTGGCCCGTGGCAGGCCACCTCCTCACCTTCCCCATGAGACCTTAACTGCCCCCCTCTAGTATCTCCAGGGACAGCCATTTAGCCCTCCCACCCCAGCCTTGTTTAAAAGGTCTTGGGGGCAGGGTTATTTTCCAGATGTATCCAGGTCCTGGAGCCTGTGCTGCCCTCCTGCCCTGCCCCTGCCCCCAGGGTGGGTCAGTGGAGGCTCACACCTGTGGGCGCCGAGCTCGAAGCTCTTCCTCGGCTCCCTGACCCTAGAAACAGGTGGCACTAGTGGGTCCCAGCCTTATCACTACAGAGGTCACACTGTGCTGGGCAGTTCTGGGTCATAGTGGCTTGTCCCGAAAGGGAAAAACAGGGAAAGTCATTGTGTTGATTTTCTCTCCATTCTAGAATTTTATAGAAAATACACCCATGTATTCTTTTTTAAGACAGCCCACCCTCCTGGCCACAGCTCTAGCAGAAAAGAGGCTTGGAATGAGCAGAAGCACTTGCCTTGTCCTTCAGCACAAACTCAAGGTCATTCTGCAGTTTCAGGACCAGCTTTTCTGATTCCGAGTGTTTCTCCACAACTTCAAAAATCTCCTTCTGTAACCGACTGTTTTCCTATAAGACACAGGCCGATGGTTTACCAGGTATAGAATACAGGGAAGGAAGACAACGGCAATCCTCTTTGTCACCTCTCCTTAAGGGAGCATCACAATCAGGCAAGCAGCCTCCTGAGGCTGGCTGCCGAGTGTCTGCAATGTGTGGGCAGCCTGGCCCCTTAGCCAAGCACGTGGACCCCCAGGGGCTTAATGCTTCCCCACTGTGTCTACCTCTCCTACCCTGAGAGCTCAACAAGGCCATGAGCTAGGAGAAAAGGTTGGAGATGAATCATTTCTGAGTGTATTTCTAAATGAGGGAGGTGAAATTGCAACAGTATAGCCCAGATGTCCATGTGGGGAGAAGTCCAGTGTTTGTGGACACCAGGAAGCTGCAGGGAGAAGAGGCAGGAGGACATGGAATTGCTTCTGGGACGTAGTGCTCAACCAAGACCCAAGGCTCTGCTGAGTGCTCTGCGGCTCGGAAGTTCTCCTGGAGTGAGAAAGGCAGAGTTCACGGGAGGGAGGGAAGACAGACAGAAACCAGAGAGAGAAACCACAGCTGGGGCGGGGATGGAAAACGAGAAGGATGACACACAGAAGTGTAGGAGGGGCTGGGAACAGAGGCTGCCTGGGATATCCAGCTCAACTCAGCCTGCCCCTCACCTGACAGCTCATCCTCTCCCCAGAGGCCTCACAGCTGGGGCAGGGAATCTTGGCCCACCTGTCTCTCCTGAGGGACAGGCCAACTGGGGCCAGATGCAGGGTGCAGTATGGGTCATGTGACACTCACACAAGCTCACAGATCCCCACAGCTGCAGGACATGCACTGGGGCTCCTGCAGGGTGGGCTTTAGGTTCTGGTCTTTTTTGCGGTCCTGGTCTCTGGGGGTGCAGGGGTGACAACTGCTGCTGCAGACCTTCCCATCCACCAGCTCAGAGCAGAGGGTGAGAGCTGTGAAAGCTCTGCACCGTGCTGGCTGCCCTACACCCTCCTTGAATTCTGGGAACAGGAAGAAGTGGTGCTGCCCCCTAAACCTGGGCCCACCCCCCTCCAGCCACCTGCCTTAGGCCACAGGCATTAACCGCAGGCGCTTGCCTGAACCATGTAAGTAACCATCCTATGCCTTCTCACCTGTCTGGCTGCAGGTATGGGGGAATGGCTCTTTCTTCATTGGCTGAGCAACACGACACGGCAAATCTCCCTTAGTTTGAAAATTGCAGGCATTTCCCTCCCTAAGGGCCTGGAGGTGTGGGTCTGGCTGTGGCCGTGGTCAGGGCACATGGGTATGAGAGGAGGGCCAAGTCCCACGGCCTCCCCAGCTTCCTGCACTCGCATTTCCCTTGGGCAGCACCTTGCTACCTTTAGAGCCAGCGCCAGCTCCTCCCGCAGGCAGGACTCCTCCCTGCGCAGGGCCGCGAGGTCCTCCTCCAGCCTAGTCCTCTGCCTGCTGGTCTGCTGCCAGAGCAGCTCTCGCTCCATCTCCATCTCTGAGCGAAGCAGGGCCAGTCGTCCGTGGTACCCCTGCTCCAGGTGCCTGCAATACACACACAGGCGAGTCTGCGGGTGCCTCCGGGACGCTTCCCTGGGCCACCTCCCCAGTGTCGCACATGACTCTGCCTTCTCGGAGCTTGCATGGCCCCTGGCATCTGGGCCACACAGCTCTGGACTCCATGATCTCCTGTTTGATAGAAGGTGGTCATCTTCCCTCAACTAGCTGTGAGTGCTCTGAGGGCAGGGGTTGCACAGTGGACACTGTCCTAAGTGGCTGGTCCGTCCGAGGGGAGGGGGCCCTACATAGAACCAGCCCTCTCACCAAGCAGGCACGAATGAAGGCCCTGCATCATTTAGGCTGTTACTTCTCCCTCCCTCTCCATGTTTTTTGAGGCACATGGCTGGGTTGGTGTACAGTCATCAGAACTGGGGGCCTCAACATTCTGTCCTGCTTAACCCTCCATGCCAGAGACAGCCCATCATCATTCTCATGTTAGAGATGAGGAGCCCAGAGGGCTCAGCTCACCCAAGGGGCAAGGGGCAACATGGCAGGATTCTAAATGGACATGCCCTACAGACCTCCCTCCCACCAGTGAGGGAGGACACGCCAGGCCGTGGGCACTGCTGAAGAGAGCTGGCAATGTAGGAGACCATTTCTTACAGCCTCAGGTGTACCCAGGAGAGCACCTTGAGTGAGCAAAGGGTTCAGGAAGGTGAGCCACCAGCTGAGTGTGGCCAGGGGCTTTCGGCAGACTGTTCCCCATGGTGAGGGTGAAGAAGCCCCACTCCCTGCTGCAGCGGGGACATCTATATGGCTGGGTTTTCTTATGTCCTTTCCTCTGGCCTGTCAGAAACCACATACACCATGCAGAGCCCGCCCCAGGACTGCTCAGTGTGAAGGGCGATGAGAGGTCAGGCTGCAGTCTTTGGGCGCCTTCTGCTGTGCCGGGAGCCTCCCTGCTGAGCTCCTGAAACTGTCTGCTAAAACATCTTGCAAAACACCCACCCACCTCACTAATCACAAGCATACACCTCGGTGGTGAAAGGTCTCAGCCTGAGCAGGGGAGGCCCAATGGATGAAGACAGCAGGGGCGGGCAGAGAGTGAGAAGCCAGTGCATACTGTGACAGCCCCACTTACAGAGTAGACTCGACACTTCTACAGCACCCTCTTCTCTGAAGGAAGAACAGTCCTGTGATGGCTAATTTCATGTGTCCACTTGGCTAGGCCGTGGTGCCCAGCTGTCTGGTCACACACTGGTTATGGTATTGCTATCAAGGCATTTACATGTGATTAGCATTTAAATCAGCCAGTCTTAAGTAAAGCAGATCATCCTCCATATCAATAAGCTGAAGGTCCTAAAAGCAGAAGGTGAAGTTTCTGGAGGGAGAAGGATTCTGCTTTAAGACTGTAAACATCCTACAGGAATCTGCAGCTGGCTGCCTGACCTATGGATTTTGGACTTGCCAGGCCTCACAATTATATGAGCCAATTCTTTAAAATAAATGAATTTCTCCATCCATCCATCCATGAATTGCTCCATCCATCCATCCATGAATCACTCCATCCATCCATGAATCACTCCATCCATCCATCCATGAATTGCTCCATCCATCCATCTATCCATCCATGAATCAGTCCATCCATCTATGAATCACTCCATCCATCCATGAACCACTCCATCTATCCATGAATCGCTCCACCCATCCATCCATGAATCGCTCCACCCATCCATCCATGAATCGCTCCACCCATCCATCCATGAATCGCTCCACCCATCCATCCATGAATCGCTCCATTGATCCATCCATCCATGAATCACTCCATCCATCCATCCATGAATCACTTCATCCATCCATCCATGAATTGCTCCATCCATTGCTCCAACCATCCATCCATCCATCCATCGCTCCATCGCTCCATCCATTGCTCCATCCCTCCATCCATCCATCACTCCATCCATCGCTCCATCGCTCCATCCATCCATCGCTCCCTCCATCCATCGCTCTCTCCCTCCATCCCTCCATCCATCCATCCATATATATATCTTACTGGTTCTGTTTCTCTGAGGCCATTGACTAATACAAAACCTAAAGATGCATTTTCTAGTTCTATTGACTCAGGTAAAACAGGGGGTTGGGGGTCTCAACTAACCAGAACGTGGTCATGAACTACAACCCTGCCACTTGGGTAGTCATGTGTCCTTCACCTGACCTCTGGTGAGAGCTGGAGGCACCAGGCGGGGGACAGTTGCTGTGGCTCTGCCACATCAGGTTCTGGCCCCAGGAGCTGCATGCCAGTGGCACCTACTTGATCTTCCGCTCAGTGAGCTGTTCCATGGCTGAGTGGTAGTCGTCCATCTCTGTCACAAACTCCAGGTTCCTCTTCTCAGCCTTCTCCAGGTCCTGCCTCGCCTTGTCTTGCTCCTTCACCATCTGCTCCATTTGCCCTCTGCTCACAGGAAGGAGACATTGTCAAATGCAGATACCACCATCAGCGTGGCCCACCACAAAAGCACACACCCTGTTCCAGGCCTCATGAGCTCTGGGTCTGCATATATGATAAAAATGGTCAACACAAATGGTGCTGAGTGTGGGCAAACATTGTCTCAGATTCTCATGTGACCTCCAACAACCTTCTAAGGCAGGTTCTATAATTGTGTCCATTTTACAGATGTGTATGCTGAGAGAGAAGTTAAATGACTTGCCAAGAAAAGTTTCTAGAGAGTTTCTGAATCCACTAAGTCTGACCCTAGAGCCCTGGCAGTGTGCCATACCTCCACACAGCCCAGAACACGTGAGCATTTACTCGTGCACCCTCTTGACTCTAGCTATGCAGCAGTCTCCTTATATCCCCAGCACCTAGTCTGGAACTGAATGCATGAAGGGAGGAGGAGGCTGCCTACCCTGCCCGATCACAGCCTTGCCAAACAGCAGCCTGGCATCCAAATGAGTGCAGATGAGTCACCTAGTTCGAAAGGCGATTCATGTGCATGGCCACCCCAGGCCATGGCCAAGATTCTGAGCAAATCGTCTTGGGGCACCGAGGAGCTTTTCTCCCTTTCACCCTCCCAAGGAAGGCAGAAACTTGGGCACAATCATTCTCTCGTTCTATTTGCAGAGCTACCTGAGGTCAGAAGATCATCTGCCAGTACCTAAGAAGACTGCAGAGTCTTTAGGATCAATGTCATTACTTCTGCTTCTTCTGAATAATTCAGCACCTAAGACAGTGTTCTCAACAAGGTCACACTCAGGGAAGTGCTCTGAAGGATCAGTGACAACATGTTGCATTGGCTGAGATTCTAAAGAGTCTTACTTCTTTAGCTGCGTATTAATTTTGTCCTAATTGACATCAGAGTTTAGTCCAATACAACAGAGTGATCAAAAGGGTGCTTTGGTCAAGTTACTCAGTCTCTCTAAGCCTCTGTTTCCTTGTCTATAAAGAGACATTAATAATAGAACCTACTTAAGGGTTTGTCAGAATTAATGAAGACAAAAGAGGCACGCTGCCTGAGCAAGGCAAGTGCTCAATGAACAGTTGCCATTATTAGTATTGCTATTAATAATAATATAAACCCATGGACATCTGTCATTGAGATGGACACAGAAAATGACTTTTCAAAAAGTTATCTTTCAGTAAACGTCATCAACTTTTCTCCCCCTGAATCTGCTTAGCAAGTGGACAGTATGAACAACCTCCTGAGTCAAAGCAGAGCTCTGCTGAAATGGAACATGGGATTCCTGGCCTGCCTGCTACCTTACCCTCAGTGACAAGGTCTGAGAAGCATTTCTTTGTGCCTTCAGCTAGCTGGCTCAAGCCTGGGGGCCCTGCTGGCTGGTCTCGAGGACACTTTCCAGCCACAGAGGGTTTCCACCTCTGCGCTAGCAAGCACAGCTTCAGTTTCAAGTTTGGGTCCTGCCATCTGGAACCTCGCTAAAGGGATTAGGTAAGGACCTTGAGACAGTGCTTTCTAAGCTTCCACCAAATGTGCAGGAAGACTGGGTGACCCAAAATTCGGTGGCAATGAAAACCCAAGAAGGCAGCCTGGACAGGCCACTCACTCCTTAGGCCCTGTTCAGACCAGGCCAATGTCCCTCTTGCTACACCAGGGACCCGTTTCCTTGCCCCACTGCAAATGCTGGCTACTTGAGGGTAGCCAGGACTGGCCATTTGAGGGTGATGAGGGCAGGCAAGGAGGCAGCCCAGGTCCTGTCAGTCCTGGACTCCCCTGAGGCCAGCCTGGCCAGTGTGCCACCCAGCACCCACCGCAAGCCCTCAAGGCCTCTTACTGGAGGTAGCTCAGCTCCTGACGGTAGGAGGCCAGGGCAGCTTGCTGAATGACACCAGTGACCATCATGAGCTCGTTGTCAAAAGCCCAGGATAGCTCCAGAAGGTTCACCTTCTCGTCCACACTGAAGTCGAGGTTCTAGAAATAATAAGCCCCAAGGGGCATGTAGGATGAGTTTACTTCTCTAAACAGACACATCCTGGCCCCAAAAGGGACAGCCTCCGTACTCTAATCCGCTTTCTTATTGCGGGGCACCTGCAGCTTTCTAGCCTGCCCACGTCTCTTCCTCTTGGGAGGGGCCCCTCCCCACTCCAACTCCCAGGAACTCTGATGGGGCTGTCAGTGGGGGAGGGGTCCCACTGTGCCTGCCCTGGGGACATATTAGGAGGGGCATGTCCCATGCAGACTACTTCATGGGGATTAACAGAGAGAGACAGAGAGAGAGAGAGGTCCTTTTTCCCCCTCTGAAATCAATGGTTATAAGGACTATGTGAGCCTTGAGAAGCTCCAGGGAGGAGACTTTACCAAGGCTAAGGCCACCAGAGAAGCAACCAGAGGAGATTTGGAAGAGAGGGTCCTGACAGGGACTTGGAGCTAGCGATGCCTAAGTCAGCTCCCCTAACTGCCCACCAAGGTGGGTCACTAACACTCTCCTTTTTGCTTAAGCCATTCTGAGTTGGGTTTTTGCCATTTCAAACTAAACAAATCCTGAAATTTCTGACATGTGATATATGTAAGAAATTCTGACACATATTTCATATCTCTATGAAATGTATGTACAGATCTATGATTTTGATGGTGAAAAAAATTATATATTAGAGACGGAGATGAGCAATGGCCGAAAGTATTCCAGAGAGCAAAATCTTTTTTCTCCCTCAGAATTTTGAAAAATAAGCTTAAAAAATAAAATAAAAAAAGAACAATATGTTATGTGCATATTACCACACACATACAAAGAACAGAACAACGAACGCCCATATGTCCTTCAGCTTAAATGACCAGTAATTACTATTCTGCCACATTTGCCTTTTTAGAGTATTCTTGACCACCGTTTCCCACTATGAACAGTTACGTTAAGTCCAGAGGCAGGAGACACATTAGAGTCTACAAGAGAATGTGTCCCAACATCCCCAGATCACATGTCAGAACCATGTATACCTCTTTTTTAATCTACAGAATGAGGACATGAATTTTCTGCTGCTTCCCCACTTCCCAAGCTGCTTCTGAAAAGAAATGACATTAAGGGTGATGTACTTGGAGCAGTCTGGGAAGCTCAAGCTGTTATTACACAAATGCAAACTTCCCAGCAATAATACCACTTGACAGGCTGAAAAGACATAACACAAACAAGTCACAGCAACAACTTCTGATCAAGAAAAGAGTCACCCAAAACAACCATGTGGTGTGTGGTGGCAAGCCACCAAGATGGCCCCAGTGGGCCTTGCCTGCTGGTGTTCACGCCCCGCGTACTCCCATCCCACAACGAAGAGTGCTGACCTATGTGACCAATAAAATACTGAGGAAATAACGGATTGAGACTTCCAGACTAGGTCATAAAAGACATGCAGCTTCTGTCTAACTCTAAGAGATAGTCACCATGCTGTGAGGATACTCAAGCAGCCCCCTAGAGAATCACCTTGCCTGCCACATGAAGGAACCATCTTGGAAGCTGATCCGTGGCCCCAGTTGGGCCTTCAGATGACAACAGCACGGGCTAACATCTGACTGAAAGCTACTGAGAGACTCCACACTAGAACCAGCCAGCTCAACCTTTCCTAATTCCTGGCCACAGAAAGTGTATGAGACAGTGGATGTCCATTGTGCAACCATCTGCTGAGGACTGGCAGATATCCAGCACGGGGTCTCCTCAGAGCAGCTCCAGAATGAGCAGTGCCATCCCGGCCACTATCTTGGGCACAGATCATGAGAAGCTGGGTATGTGATACCAGAACAAGCACAAGCCACAGGCTGTCCTTGCTGGGTGCTTCCTTCCCAGGGAGAGGCCCTCTTCAGGCATGAGTGCTCCCTGCTCTCGGAGAGGCCAGTGGCCTTGGTCTTGATGGGCAGTGCTGCAGGTAAGCAATTATCAATAGTGTACACAGAAAAGGCCCTGCCTGATTCACTGGTTACTTGCTCATCCTCCCCGGCTGAGTGAGGTGAGAGCAGTAACACCCTGCAGGGCTGTCGTGAGAATGAAGTTGTCACGGATTGAATTATGTCCCTCCAAAAATGTGGGTATCAATTTGGCCATGATTCCTGGTATTGTGTGATTTTCCTATATGTTGTAAATTCTGCATCTAGGATGTAAATGAGGGAGGATGGGTGGCAGTTGTGTTAGTAAGGCAGGACTCAATCTATAAGATTGGATTGTGTCCTGAGGCAATCTCTTGAGATATAAAAGAGATAAGTGAGCAGCGAGACAGGGGGACTTCACACCACCAAGAAAACAGTGCCAGGAGCACAGCGTGTCCTTTCAACGTGGGGTCCCTACACAGAGAAGCTCCTAGTCTGGGGGAACATTGATGAGAAGGCCAACAGAGAGAGAAAGCCTTCCCCTGGAGCTGATGCCCTGAATTTGGATTTTTAGCCTACTTTACTGTGAAGAAATAAATTTCTCTTTGTTAAAGCCATCCACTTAGGGTACTTCTGTTAAACAGCAGCACTAGATGACTAAAACAGAAGTGAAGTCACACACTGAAAGCTTCTTGTATAGGACTGAGGTGCGTGAGGGGAGTTCAGTAAATAGTGCTTCATTTTCAATAAAATGAAAATGAAAAACTTGTTAAAATCAAAACCTGAAAGCAACTAGTAAATTATAAATTTCTATACAAATGAAAATACTCTATTAGAAAAGCAATAAAAAAGTAAATCCTGCAATGTGAAGGACAAGGATGAGACTCATCACTGATAAGACTATTAAGGCACCCAGTGCACCTCTAAACGCCTAGGAGTCGGGAGCAGGCTTTCAGAGAGGACCTCCAAGTGAGGATGCTTTTCCTTTTTGCAATTTCCCCACTGGGTGCAGTTTTCAGAGGTGCTTTCAGGACAAACCTGAGACAGCTGTCAGGGCTGGCTCTGGGGTCCAGGCCCTGCCCAGCTACTGGCCATCAGGGATCCTGAGATGTGAGATTAGGCCCAGGGGGGTCTCCGTCCAAGGATCAGCCACGCTGGTTTAAAGGCTGACTTTGGGCTCTTTTGTGTACTGATGTTTGTACTAATAGGGACATTTTGGGAGGCAATTTGATAGAACTCATATAGTTAAAATACATGTCACTTCCAGGGATCTATCCTACAGAAACACCAACATAACAGTATGAGGATCTATAATAGGAAAAATGTATGTATGCATGTATGTCAGGCAATACGGAAATGTCACATAAATTAACATGATATACAGTATGAGCAATTTTGCAAAAAAAAAGTATGTATAAATACACATTTATTCTATGTGCAAGGAGAGCACTCTGCAGGGTGGCCTGGGGACCAGGGCAGGGCTGAAGGGGAGAGGCTTTCTCTTTCATTCTCTATATTTCTGTACAGTGTTTTATGATGGGAAGTGAAATTTGGAAATGAAAATAATAAATATCTTTTAAGGGAAGGACTTAGCTCCCATCCTGGCCCCAGTGAGTGAGTACTGGCCTGTTGCTGGGGCCTAGCCACTGGAGCTCTCCACAACTCCCCTCAGTGTGCCCATCTCTGTGGGCCTGGCACTGCTCACACCTGACTGCCGCCCCACAGCAGTACTCCTCCCAAGTCCTAAGGGACTTGCCCTGGGTCCCTGAGAGAAACAAGACCCCATAAAGAGACCTGGCCTATCTGAGGATGTGCTCCTAGAGCTGTCTGAGGACAGCCTCCTGGGCTGGCTCCTGGAAACAGTGCAGGAATGTGGGAAGGAAGCCCCATGGCAGCCAGCGGAAAGGGCTAGTGGGGGCCGAGGGCACAGTTCCACCAGCCCATAGGTCTTGTTGGGCAGGGGGCTCTTGGTGGAATTCAAGCTCACTGTGTAGTGGTCACTAACTGAATGGAAATGCATATTTCCCTGACTGTGATGCCACAGAGGGTGTTTCTGCTCACACACCTGTGGTAGTGACTGCCCTCGTCCTAGTGAACAGTCTCCCAGGTTGACACGGCACTGGGGGAAAGATCTAAGACACGGAAACCTACCTTCAAATGTGTTTTCTTCAGACTGTAGTTTTCTCCGTATTTTATGGATAATCTTTTAAAATTAAAATTTCCTATATTTTAATAGAAAAAAAAAGTTTCCCACTAACTTCCCACTGTGGGATTCTCTGCTGTGGCAGGAGGAAGTAGCCAGAGAGCAGAGGCCAAGCACAGAGACCCTCCAGGACCCCACCCTCTGCCAGCCCATCCACTGGGGCATCTGTGGACGTCCATCTCCAAACCTGCAAGATCTCCTTGCCGTTCTGAATCCCCTCCTGGGCCCACACAGTGACGACCTGCTCGGGAGATGCAAACCCAGTGCCATCGTCGATGCTGGAGAAGAGGCGCAGGCCTGAGCAGATGGACACGAGGGACGAGGTTGTGGTGGTCCGGCAACCGCTCTCCTCCATGGCCTACACGCCGAGGACCGAGAAGGCGCTCGTGAGCTTGTGCATCTGCAGAAAACCTGGGCACATCTGCTTATTTCTCACATCTCCCACCGTACAAGCCTGCACTTGGCACCTGCTGCCCACAAAGGCCTAACCAAGGACAATGTCACAGGGTTGTCACTATCTCCACTTCCTGGACAAGATGAAAGGGCTGGGCACAGTGACATGATCCATCAAAGCACACACAGTTCCGTGAGCGCAGAGCCGGGGCTGCTCTGGGACCGGAAGGCGGCACCACCACACAGGCCTCACAGAGGGCTCTGTCTCCACCCTGGCTAGTCAGAGTGCGCCAAGCAGTGCGCACATCTTTCCCCTGAATTAGGAACGGGGTATGCAGGGCCTCACTGGGGCAGAGCCTGAGAAGGTGCCTGCCATTGTCGGGAAACCCATGAGGGGTTTCAAAAGCAGACTGGGATGCCCCAGACATCTCTGCCCGTGAAATTGCCCACTGCTGAGAATGCGGAAGCAGGCAGCTCTCAGCTAAGCAGCCTAGGGGAGTTTTAAGATGAAGATAAAAGTACTCTCAACAGGAAAGCTGACCTGCTAGGCTCAGGTGCTATATGAATCCACAAGGGCAAGAAAGATTTCCCTTAACTTTTTTCTGCCCCAGAGTCCTTCACAATAAATATGTGCTATCTGGAATCTCAGAGAGTAAGGATGAGTGTTCTCCCTCCCTTCAGGCCATGCGACCTCTGCTCCAAACCTCCAAGGCTCCCACCACACTCACGCAAGATCTACCGTGTCACAGCCCGCTCAGCCCTCTTGTCCTCTCCCTTCCCTCTCACTAGCTGGGCTCTGGATCCAGGACCCTCACTGCCTGGCTCAACAACCCTGAGCTCGCTTCCTCTCGTACCGCTTGCTCGCTAGGCTCCAGTTCTGGGGATTCCTTGCTATTCCTCAAACACTGCAAGTCCCTCCCCACAGCCTGAAACATGCTCCCCTTGACCCTACTGGCTCATCCCTGACTCACTCTGGTTTCTCCTCCAGTGACTCCCAGGCACCATCTCCACCTATCGCCCCTCGTCTCCTCCCAGCATTGCACTTCCTGAAGTCAGGCTTCACCCCAGGGGCAGGGACCACATGTGGCCCGTCTTTAGCAGAGTCACCACCACTCTGCTGAAGGAATGAGTGTTTACTGAGAGTGGACTACGCTGTTCTGGGTGCTTTCTGTGCTGACTGTACAAGCTTACAAAGCAGATACAGGCAGGAAGAGGGCAGCTCAAGAACACTCAGGACTTACCCATGGCCACCCACAGAGAAGCTCAGATATTCACACGCACCTGGAACTCTTATGGTTCCCCTATCCGCTTCCTCTGAGGTCTGTGAGGCTGAGAAGGGGCTGTCATGCTGGGTCATAAGGGGTTCCTCCATCACCAGGTCCACCTCCTTCTGGTGTCATCTCCATCTGGGGCTTATGTCCATGCATCCTGCATGCTAAACAGCTATGCTATGTGGCAGGGTCCAGTCTCCTGCCCTTGAGCCAAACTGTGGAGACGCGTACACAGTACACGGCATCCCCCATCTCACAGCAATGCAGGATACTCCGCCACCCTGGCATCCCTCCAGCTTCTGCCCCAAAGTGGCCATGCAGATGGGTGGTTCCCAGACGACTCGTGTCAGGAGAAGGGCAGGACCTTGTGCTCCACAGACTCAAGTCAGAACCTGTCCGCTCCCCAGCCTGGCTTTATACGTGTATTCTGTGTGTGTGTGTATACACTGTACAGTGTGTGCATATACAGTGTGTGTGTGTATACAGTGTATGTGTGTGCATATACTGTGTGTATTGTGTATGTGTATATACTGTGTGTATATTGGGTGTGTGTATACAGACAGTATGTGTTTACATACTGTGTGTGTATACAGTGACTGTGTGTGTATACAGTGGGTTTAGTGTATATACAGAGTGCTGTATATAGTGTATGTGCATGTATACTGTGTGTACAGTGTGTGTATACAGTGTGCATGTGTGTGCAGTTTGTGTGTATACAGAATGTATGTGTGTGCATATACTGTGTGTGTAATTTGTGTATATACTGTGTGTATATTGTGTGTGTGTACAGTGTATGTGTGTGCATATACTATGTGTATTGTGTGTATGTACTGTGTGTATATTGTGTGTGTATACAGAGTACATATGTGTGCATATACTGTGTGTGTGTATACAGAGTATATGTGTGTGGATATACTGTGTGTGTGTATACAGAGTGAGTGTGTGTATATACTATGTGTGTATATAGGGTATGTGTGTGCATATACTATGTGTACTGTGTGTATGTACTGTGTGTATATTGTGTGTGTATACAGAGTATATGTGTGTGCATATACTGTGTGTGTGTATACAGAGTGTGTGTGTGGATATACTGTGTGTGTGTATACAGAGTGTGTGTGTGGATATACTGTGTGTGTGTATATAGGGTATGTGTGTGCGTATACTATGTGTGTATACAGTGGGTTTAGTGTGTGGGTGTATATGTGCATGCATAGCGTGTGTATACTATGTATAGTGTGTGTGTATAGAGTGTATGTGTGTATAGAGTATGTGTGTGTGTATACTGTGTAGATACAGCAGGTTTAATGTGTGTGTATACAGAGTGTACGTGTGTGTATACATTGTGTGTATATATAGCATGCATGTATACAGTGGTTTTAGCATGTGTGTATATACAGAATGTGTGTGTATACAGTGTGTATGTGTATACAGTGGGTTTAGCATGTATGTGTGTATACAGAATGTATGTGTGTGTGTCTACTGTGTGCATACAGTGGGTTTAGTGTGTGTGTGTATACAGAGTGTATGTGTGTGTATACATTGTATATACAGTTGCGTTAGCACGTATAAGTGCATACAGAATGTATATACGTATGTCTGTGTGTGAATGTATATAAAGTGTGCATGTATAGTGGGGGTGTATACAGTGTGTTTAGGGTGTGCGTAGTGGGTGTGACTGTGTGTGTACGATGTGAGTGTGTATACCATATAGTAGGTGTGTGTGCATTGTGAAAGTGTGTGTACAGGTGTGGTGAGCAGTATGTCTATAGTGTGAGTGTGTATATATATTGTGTGTGTGTGGTTGGTGTGCATACAAAGTAGGTGTGTGTATACAGTGGGGGATGTGTGCAGGTGTGTGAGTCTATAGTTTGTGTATGCAGTGTGCGTCTATAGTCAGTGTGTGTGTGTACACAGTGTGTGTAGGGGGTGTGCATACCATCTAGGTGGTGCATGCAGTGGGTGTGTGCATACAGGTCTGTGTGTGTGCTGTGTGTGTGGACGTGAGTGTGACGGGAAGAGCAGCTGGCTGTGATAGCAGGATGATGAGTCAAGCCACTATGCTGGGAGGACCTGCACTTCAGAGGCATCTGAGGTTGCAGGACTCTGCGGGTTCCTGTTGCCTCCCCTTCCAAGCTCAGGGGTGAGACCGCTGGGGTTCGAGGCCCTCTGCTGGGAGATAGCACTGGATCACAATCCTCCCCCCTCAGAGCCAGTACCTGGAGGAGCCGCTGACCCCTTGGGACATGATGCACAGCCCACTTTGGGGACTCTACTCCATAGCAGCCGTCGGCAATGCCTCTGCCCCCACCTGGCCAAGGCACACTGCAAGGCCATCTCAACCACAGCGCTGGATGTGGTCTGCCCATGTTTCTGCATCTGCCCTAGCTCTCGGCCCCAACGCATGACTCCCTGTCATCTCACCTTGGTCCACAAAGAGGAGAAATCTATCTCCACCCCAAGTCTTGGTCCACGAGGCTGAGCCCAGAACTGCACACAAACTTCCTGACATGGGCACCTTGAGGAAGTCATGCCTCGCTGCCTGAACTGCCCTTCCTGGGCTCCTCTCTGCAGACTCGCCTCTGGCCTCAGAGGGCATCCATCCAGGGAGGTCTCCAGGGCACAAGGAGCAGCACAGCTCCAGCTGCTTTCCTGATCTTGGGCAGCACTGCCAGCCATGTCCACCCGCAGTGGCTCAGTGTCCCTCTGGCCTACTCCTCGAATCGATGAAAAGGGACCATGTGGCTGCTTCAGCAGTGCCACAGTGAGCCCATATTTTGAACTTTCTGACGTTATCCATCAGACCTTATATGGCCTGACACTTTCCTCCGTTCTTGCTGACTTCAGATTCAGAAACTTAGATTCTCAGAGGTACCTGCTGCCTGGTGGAGAACAACACTCTGGTCCCACACCACCTCCCACAAAGCAGGGAGCCAGCCACATCCCCATGAGGAAGGCAAGAATTCCTTAGAGCAGCTGCTCTATGGTGGGAGGGGAGCTGTTCTGTTTGGGCAGTGAGAGAAACCACATGCTAAACCAGCAGTCACTGAACAAAGTCATAACTTAGAAAACTGCCTAAAATCTGCTCTCCTCAAACTGCACAGAGACCTGGCACTTCTGCAAGACATAAAACTCAGGCATACAGGATGGAGAGAACAAGACTAAGAAACAGAGGCCTGAAGGACTGCCTTAGGGAGATGCCACAGGGTCCTCTGTGACGCTGATCTCCTGCTGCATTACAACACGGAAAGAGGGGGACTTCTCTTACTGGAACATTCTGTATCCCACAATTGAGAACACGTGCTGAGCTGTCATGCTCCAGACACTACCTTGTACTATGTGATCCTCGTACAACACCTGTGAGGTCGGCATCCCAACTGCCCCATTTTACAGATGAGGAGCCTGAGGCTCAGAGATGGCGAGCAATTCACACAGTGACACGCAGCTAGGGAGGGCTGTGTGATTCCAGAACCTCAATCACATGCATCTCAGTTACACACGTGTGTATACACCCCTGTCTAAGTCCTGGACAACTCGCTCAGGTGACAGAAAGGGCTAAGGCTTGTGAAAGATGTTGAAGGTTACCAGCTGCAGTCACCAGAATGACAACAGTTACTGCTGTGGTCCAAGATTTCATTGTCACATTTTACCTGGTAATGAGACCAAGGCCTGCTCGGATGGATGGGAGTGGGAGATTCTGGAAGTGATGTGGGTCCATGACTGAACAGGCCAAGTTGGAATTCCTCAAGACTCACTTGGCCATCTCCATCTTGATCCAGTTTGTTAAACAGGTCCTCCAGTTCCTACACAAAAGCCACACACCTGGATCAGGACAGATGCTTTGCTTGACTCAGAAGCTCCACAAACAGGCAGCTTGCGTGAGCCACCACAGTCGGGCCTCCCGCGCCCTCATCCCTCTGGGTTAAGCACCCAACAAGGGCCGTTTGTTGGTCTTCACCCAAACTCAAAACTGTCTAGGTCACACCTGGCTGTGTTTCCCAAATGTCTGCCCTCTCTCATGGGAAATCAGCACTGCCCTGTGTGTTTCCATCCCACTGTGAGTAGCTGAGCCATCCGAACTTCCTGAACTCCACGAATGCTTATTACTTGTCTACTGGGGCCGGGAACTCACAGGATGCTGGCAGGAAGATGCATACCCACAGCCCAGCCTGGCTCCAACAGGTCACAGGTTAGTGAGAGTGAGGACTGCCCCATGACACCAGCCACTCCTGTCTCTGCTCCCCTCTGGCGGGGAGTGTAAGCAAGCTCAGAAGACGCCATATTTGGCTGGTGGTACAATTCAGCCAGGCAGACAGGGAAAGGTATTCCAGGTAGAGAAGTGATCGTGAGCGAAGGTGTCTAAGGTTGCCTGGAACACCTGAGGGCAGGAGGGGCTTGGTGGAGCCTGTGTGGTGAGAGATTATCACAACAGAGCCTGAGGTTTGGTCTTTGGCAGAAGGGTTGGAGCCACCCAAGGGTTTTAAGCGTGCAAGTGATATGGCTGAATCAATGTCTGAAGGGTGAAAAGACTTCTCAGACCCAACATCAAATCCTGACTGTTCCAGAGAATAGTGGTTGGGGAAGATCCGTCCCAGGCTCTCTCTCACCTCTTTCTCAAGCCGTCGCAGCCCGATGCTCTGGCAGACTAGTGCCAGCTCTTGCGCGTTGAGGTAGCCACTGCTGCCGACACCAAGCTCTTCCCAGATGACCCGGGCCTGGCTCTCAGGTGTGTCACAGGAGGGGCTGCAGAACTCCCGAGGACTCCCCGGAACCTTGGGACTCCAGGCTCGCAGTTGGCCTGAAACAAGGGAGTAGAGTTAAGCACGGTGCCAGGCTGAAGCACGGGGGGACATGTATAAATGCCAGTGAGGCACCCAAACTGGACAGAGAGATGGACAAATATGCAATAGGACAATGGTGGAAGGACTTGTAACTTACTGTAACATGAGCTTTGAAAACTCAAAGGGTTCACTGAAAAATTCTTTCAACTTCCCTCATTTTCATAATAAAATGTTGGGTAGGGGGAGGACTCCCCGGGGAAAGTGTTTTCTGAAGATAACACACGAACAAAGAAACTACTAGACCACTGAAAAGTACATAAAAGAGGGCTGTATTGTTTGTAGTCATAATGAAAAAAAAGTTTTTTGTTTTTTTTTTCAGTTTTGAACCCAGATGGATTACTGCATGATGAGCTAGCATTTACTGGGTATGTCCTGCTTGATGCTTTGATGTCATGAACCAAGTCTGCCCGTCCACAAGGGAGTCTCCACAGGCAGGGTTGTGGGGACAGGGATGTAACTATACTCCGCAGCAGACTGGGTGGGGTCTGAGAGATCAGATAACCCACAGAGAGGCTGGGAAAGGCCCCATGTGCTGGGCTAGAGGAAGACGTACTTCTCTCTTGATTTCTCAAAGCTCACACTGCAGTAAGTTATGATTCCTTGACAAACAGCCCAGCACTGCACAGGGCATGACTGAGGCAGTAAAGAAAGGCAGCGAAGGCCCAACCTGGGCCAACAGGCTCCTGGGGCAGGGCATACACCTCTGGTTCTGGATATACCACATGACTGGGGTACCTTCAGTAAGACACTTCACCTCCCTCGGCCTCAGTTTCTCTAATTACACACCAAAAAGGTTGAATCCTAATGCGAGGATTTAGGCTTCCTGTCAGATTTTTCAATAAGATTTATTTTATTTTGTTGTTGTTAAGAACATATACAGCAAAATATACACCAATTCAACAGTTTCTACAGGTACAATTCAGTGACATTCTTTGAATTGTGCAACCATTCTCACTCTCCTTTTCTGAGTTCATCCTCCTCGGTTAACACAAATTCACTGCCTCCTAAGATTTCTATCTAAACTTTTGAGTTACTTTGTCAGTATGATCCCATATAGATAGTTCTTAAAAGAGCATAATGCTCAAGGCAGACATTTGTTACTAGTTAAGCTAAACTATTGTTTGGTTTTAAGAGACTTCAGGATATTTTTGGTTTAATTTGTAAAGACTATCTCAGGGCAATAGTATCAGGGGTTTATGCAGTCTCCATGGCTCCAGAAGTCTGGAGTCCATGAGAACTTGGAATTCAGATCAAGTTTCCTCCCTTCTGATCAGGATTCTTCTACAGAATCATTAGTCAAAATATTCAGTAATGTTATTATTTTCAGATCTCATCTTTTATTTTTTTAAATTTCATCTCTATTTACCTTTTAAAAAATTTTATTGCGGTAAAATAAATATAACAAAACATTTGCCATTTTAACCATTTTAAGTGTACAATTTAGTGGCATTAATTACATTCACTATGTTGTGCTACCACTATCCATTTCTAAATGTTTTTCATCACCCTAAACAGAAACACTTATAACTATTATTCAAATTTACACAACAATCACTAGGCCAAACATGAAGAAATTGAAGATTTTTACTAACTTCTGCAGTCTGAAATTGATCTAACATGCAATCAGGATGCATTGATAATTACTGGTAACTGCATGCAAAAGTTGGAAACAAAGAAGAAGGATCAGTAGTTGGAAAACATGGTCTTGGTGATAGAAACGATGCCGGAGATTGTATGATAGAATTTTGGAAACCAACGACCTATTCATTGTAAATACCTTTTTTCAACAACATAAACGGTGACTATACACACGAGAACCTCGCCAGATGGAATACACAGGAATCAAATCTACTACATCTCTGGAAAGAGACAATGGAAAAGCTCAATACCATCAGTCAGAACAAGGCCAGGGGCTGACTGCGGAACAGTCCATCAATCACTCTTATGCAAGTTCAAGGTGAAGCTGGAGAAAATCAGAACAAGCCCACAGAGGTCAAATTACAACCTTGAGTATATCCCAACCGAATTTGGAGACCATCTCTAACAGATCTGATGCACTGAACACTAATGACTGAAGACCAGATGAGTTGCAGAATGGCATCAAAGACGTCATACACGAAGAAAGCAAGAGGTCATTAAAAAGACAGGAAAGAAAGAAAACACCAAAATGGACGTCAGAAGAGACTCTGAAACTTGCTCTTGAACGCAGAATAGCTAAAGCAAATGGAAGAAATGATAAAGCCAAAGAGCTAACAGACAATTTCAAAGGGCAGCTCGAGAAGACAAAGTATTATAATGACCTGAGATTAGAAAACCAAAGGGAAGAACATGCTTGGTGTTTCTCAAGCTGAAAGAACTGAAGAAAATATTCAAGCCTCAAGTCACAATAGTGAAGGATTCTATGGGGCAAAATACTGAATGACATAGAAAGCATCAAAACAAGACGGAAGGAGTACCCAGAGTCACTGTACCAAAAAGAATTGGTTGACATTCAGTCATTTCGGGAGGTAGCATATGATCAAGAATTGATGGTACTGAAGGAAGAAGTCCAAGTTGCACTGAAGGCATTGGCAAAAAACAAGGCTCCAGGAACTGACTGAATACCAATTCAGAGGTTTCAACAAACAGATGCAGTGCTGGAAGCGCTGGCACATCTATGCCAAGAAATCTGGAAGACAGCTAACTGGCCAACCAACTGGAAGAGATCCATATTCATGCCTATTCCAAAGAAAGGTGATCCAATTGAATGCGGAAATTATTGAACAATATCATTAATATCACGTGCAAGTAAAATTTTGCTGAAGATTATTCAAAAGCGTTTGCAGCAGTACATCGACAGGGAACTGCCAGGAATTCAAGCTGGATTCAGAAGAAGACGTGGAACCAGGGATATCATTGCTGATGTCAGATGGATCCTGGCTGAAAGCAGAGAATACCATAAAGATGTTTACATGTATTTTATTGACTATGCAAAGGCATTCAACTGTGTGGATCATAACAAATTCTGGACAACATTACGAAGAACGGGAATTCCAGAACACTTAATTGTGCTGATGAGGAACCTGTACATAGATCAAGAGGTAGTTGTTTGATCAGAACAAGGGGTTACTGCATGGATTAAAGTCAGGAAAGGTGCATGTCAGGGTTGTATCCTTTCACCATACTTACTCAATGTGTATGCTGAGCAAATAATCTGAGAAGGTGGACTACATGAAGAAGAACGGGGCATCGGGATTGGAGGAAGCCTCATTAACAACCTGTGTTATGCAGATGACACAATCTTGCTTGCTGAAACTGAAGAGGGCTTGAAGCACTTACGATGAAGATCAAAGACTACAGCCTTCAGTATGGATGCCACCTCAACATAAAGAAAACAAAAAATCCTCACAACTGGATCAATAAGCAACATCATGATAAAGGGAGAAAAGACTGAAGTTGTCAAGGATTTCATTTTACTTGGATCCACAATCAACACCGATGGAAGCAGCAGTCAAGAAATTAAACAATGCACTGCATTGAGCAAATCTGCTGCAAAAGACCTCTTTTGTGAAAAAGCAAAGATGTCACTTTAAGGACTAAGATGTGCCTGATCCAAGCCATGGTGTTTTCAATCGCTTCATATGCGTGCGAAAGCTGGACAATGAATAAGGAAGACGAAGAAGAATTGATGCCTTTGAATTATGGTGTTGGCGAAGAATATTGAATATACTATGGACTGCCAGAAGAACAAACAAATCTGTCTTGGAAGAAGTACAGCCAGAAGGCTCCCTAGAAGCGAGGATGATGAGACTTTGTCTTTCATACTTTGGATGCTTTCTCAGGAGGGACCAGTTCCTAGAGAAGGACATCATGCTTGGTAAAGCAGAAGGTCAGCGAAAAAGATGAAGACCCTCAACAAGATGGACTGACACAGTGGCTGCAACAATGGGTTCAAGTATAAGAACAATCATGGGGATGGTGCAGGACCGGGCAGTATTTCGTTCTGTTGTGCATGGGGTGGCTATAAGTTGGAACCGACTTAACGGCACCTAATAACAACAAACAGAAACCCAGTATCCCTTCAGCTATTAACTCCCATCAGCCCTCCCCCTAGTTCCTGGTAACTACTGGTAAACTTTTGGAAAAGACCAATTTTTTAAGATTAATTTTTAGAAACTTTTCAAACCTACCCCAAGTAAAAAGAGCAGTGTGAGCCTCAGTGCACTGGCACTCAGCTCTGTGGTGATTAAGACATTGCCACACCAGCTTCAACTATCCCCTTTTTGTTGTTGCTTAAGTATGTGAAAGCGAATCCCAGCTCTCTTGCAATTTTATCCCTATGTATTTAATATGTATTTCTAAAAAATGTTTTTTTTTTTATGTAACCACAATCCATTACCACACCTAAACATCAACAATAATTTTCTGTTTCAAAAATGTCTTTGTACAGTTGGTTTGTTTGAATCAGTATTCAAACAACACCCTCTGAGTGCATTTTTGGTTGTTATTCCTCTTTGGTCCTTTAATCAAGAGCACATCTGCTGCTCTACTCCCACCCATGGGCACTGCTTTGTCTAAGAAATTGGATCGGTTGTTCTGTATGATGTCCTAGATTCAGGATTTATCTGTTGGCTTCCTCATAGTGTCATTTAACTTGTTCCTCTATCCCAATATTTCCCACAAACCCAAAGTCAGCATCAAAGGCTAGTTTGGATCCAGGTTCAACTTTCTGTTTGTTTTCTGGCAAGAATACCATGAGGTCCTGGTCTCTTTGAGGTGCTAAGACTCATCAGTGGCTTTGGGTTTCGATAATCTTTCTTCTTCAGCTGGCTGGCTTACTGATGCTTCTGTTGCTTAACCAGAGGAAACAACTGTGGGAGAAGAACAATGTTAGGGGTATCCATACGGAGGCATCAATAAATAAGGTACATGTTTCTTTTTGTTGTTGTTTTTAAATAATATTTTATTGTGTTTTCAGTGGAGATTTACATAGCAGTTTAGGTTTCCATTCAACAATTTCTACACAAGTTGTTCTGTGACATTGGTTACATTCTTCACAATGTTTAAATATTCTCATTATTTCCATTCTGGTTGTTCCATTTCCATTAATGTTGTTTCCTTGCCCCCTTACAGTCTCATGTTTGTTTCAAAGTAATTGTTGACCGTTTGGTTTCATAAGGGTGATTTTTTAAAGGAGCACAGTACTTATGAGTGATATTCATTATTTTTGAGCCAATTTGTTATTTAGCTACAAGGTGGCCTCAGGGGTTAGTTTTGATTCAAGGTTTGAACAGTATCTTGGGGAGAGCTCCAGTCTTAAGCAGTCCAGTAGGTCTTTTTTTTTTTAAGGAATTTGAGGTTCTGTTCCACACTTCTCTCTCATTCTCTCAAGGTCCATCTACTGTGGTCCTAATCAGAATGATTGGTAGTGGTAGCCAGGCACCATCTAGTTCTTCTGGTCTCAGGGTAGATAAGGCCATGGTTCATGTAGACTATTTGTCCTGTAGACTAGTTTCTTCTTTGAGTCTTTGGTTTCTTTCTCTTTTGCTCCAGATAAGCAGAGACCAACAGTTGCACATTAGATGGGTGCTTGTAAGCTTTTAAGACCCGAGACACTACTCCCCAAACCAGGATGTGGAACATAACGTTATGAACTATACTATGCCAATTGACCAACATGTCCCACTAGACTATGGTCTTAATCCTTCAAACCCAGAAATCCAATCCCACGAAGTGTCTGCTAATGTCTAAGAAGTATCAGTAGCTGTACCCATGTGTTTTATTATATATATGAATATATATGCATACAGTCACATAGATGCACAAGCATATACCTATACAGACACACACATATACATACCTATATACATATATATAGGGTCACTATGAGTCGGAATCGATTTGACAGCAATGGGTTTGGTTTTTTGTTTTTTTTTAATACACGTGTATGCCTATGCTCGCATATATATAATTTTTTCTGTTGTTTCAAAATTATATATGCCATAGCAATTACCAACAGGTCTTTTCTTCTTGTGTACTTTTTAGTGACATCATTTACCTTCATCAAGATGTGTACAATTTGCCTTGATTTGGTGTTACCTTTCCCATTGCCAAAAATAACAAGTTTTTACTATCTAAAGAGTGAATCCTTCCCCATCCCTGGTAACCACTAATGAACATTAGTTTCTGTATATTTACCTGTTCATATCATTTCATAAAAGTGAGAATATACAATATTTGTTTTTTTGTGATTGACGTATTTCACTCAACAAAATGTCCTCCAGGTTCATTCATGTTCCAAGATGTTTTGGGAACTCATTTTTCTTTAACACTGAGTAGTATTCCATTATATATATGTACCACATTTTACTTATCCGTTCAACCACTGAGGTTGTTTCTATCATTTTGCTATTGTGAATAACGCTGCAATGAACATAGGTGTACGTATGTATGTTCTTGTTACTTCTATTAGATCCCTAGGGTATATACCTAGGAGTAGAATTGCTGGGTCATATGGCAGCTCTACCTCTAGTTTTTTGAGGAACTACCAGACTGTTTTTCACAATGGCTGTACCATTTTGCATTCTAACCAGCAATGGATGAGGCTGATAAGCTATGTTTCTAAACCAGACATACTGAGTCCACACTGCTAACAGAATACAGACAGCTGTCGAATCTACTGTAGTCCTACAGCAGTGCCTGGGTCTCTCAGGGAGTCGAGCGACCTTGGCATACATCACTTTGATAACCCTGTAGGAATGATAACACCATCTTCTCACCATAAGAGCTGGCCTGCATGTGCACAATGACACTGAGGGCTGGGTTGAGTACAACTCAAGTAAAGGGCCAGGCAGGAAAAGGCCACCTCTGAGATCCCTTCTAGCTTACTGATTTGTTACTAGGTGCCATCAAGTCGGTTCTGACTCATAGCAATCCTATAAACAACAGAAAAGCACTGCCCAGTTCTGTGCCATCCTCACAATTGCTGCTGTTTGAGTCCATTGTTACAGCCACTGTGTCAATCCATCTCATTGAGGGTCTTCCTCTTTTTCACTGACCCTCTACTCTACTCCATCCATGGCATTAAGGTCAACTCTACTTTCATGAGGCAGCTCTTCCGCAGTGCCTTCCAACCTGAGGGGCTCATCTTCTAGCACTACATCAGAATATGTTCCACTGCAATTCATAAGGTTTTCACTGGCCAATTTTTGAGAAGTACATCGCCAAGTCCTTCTTCCTAGTCTGTCTTAGTCTGGAAGCTCTGCTGAAACCTGTCCACCATAGGTAACCCTGCTGGTATTTGAAATACAGGTGGGATAGCTTCCAGCATCACAGCAACATGCAAGCCACCACAGTACGACAAACTGACAGACTTAAAACGCCTGTAATTTCTAAATAAAAATTTAAAAACAATCTTGACACTGGGATTTATTTCTGTGGGCTGGCAGAAGAAGTCAAATAAATAATTTGTTAGGTTTAACCTGAGTGTTTGTGTATTCATTACCACTTCTATCCCAGATTGGAAAGGTTCTATTCAAGGCTGGGGAAAATCAATTTCAAAAACAAACCAAAACATGTTCTCCAAGTAAAGAGCACCGAAATTGCTCCATGAGTAACCTCCTTCCATTAACCCCTCTTTTTGCTACCCTAGACTTAAAGTCTGATTAAACTAAAATACGAGAGCCTGACCAGCTCTTTTGCTTTGACAAGCAGCACAAATGGAAGCTTGGTGAGGTAAAAGTTGAACAAGAAATGGTCCTAGTACTCAAGGACCACAATCTAGAGGCATGCAGCTACAACCGTTCATTTTTCATTTCAGCAGAAACCCAAGGGGCAGCTCTGGTCTTCCACTTTCCAAGCCAAGTTTCTGCCACTTCCCGCCCTCTGTGAAATACCAGTAAGGATCATACTGACAGCCACCATCTTATAAGAAAAGCCCAGAAAAGCAGTGAAGCTGTTGAAAGGGCTAAGGGATGCAGGTCAGCACTACATACTTCCTCAGAGTCATCTGCAAGCCCCCCTGAGGTTGGCCTGAGCCATAACTGGGGGGCCGTGAGTGTCAGACTTCAACACCCCGCCCGGGGCACTGACCAAGAGTCACAGTGGGATGTGGCAGGGCTCCATGACCAGAGTCTTCCTGAAGCGGCCTTGTAGGCTTCCTCCAAGGAGGTACATCAGCTCCAGGCCCACAGTCGGCAGCCACCTCCCCCTTGTTACCCTACCTGAAGACAGTGGCCAAGCCCTTGAGTCTGGGTGGGATTGTGGAACAGGCAGGAAGGCTCCACTGTGACTTCCCAGGCTGGTTGTGAGGTGACACAATGTCAGCTGTGTGGGGCCACATGTGCCTGAGCCCTGAGCCTCCCTGGGAGAAGTCTGACTACCTGGAGGCCCTGTGCTGCGAGGACACCAGCCACACGGAGCAGGCACGCAGGCGGGCAGTGCTTGTCCCAAGTCCTTCCAGCCTCATTCTATGACTCCTGCCTGCTGTCAATCATCACCCCAACTTCTGGTCTCTCAGCAGAGGCCACAGACACTGTGGAGCAGTACAGAACTCCCTGAAAGCCATCTTGCGTCTCACTACCTTCTCCAAGCTGTTCTTGGGCACTCCTGGCCCCATTTCTTTTTATTTTATTGTTGTACTTTAAGTGAATGTTTACAATTAGTCTCTCATACAAAAATTTTATACATACATTGTTATATGACCCTAATTGCTCTCCCTGTACTGTGACAGCACACTCCTCCTTTCCATCCCGATTTCCTGTGCCCATTCAACCAGCTCCTGACCCTCTCCGCCTTCTCATCTCTCCCCTGGACAGCAGCTGCCCATTTAGTTTCATGTATCTACTTGAGCTGAGAAGCACACTCTTAACGAGTATCATTTTATGTCCCATAGTCCAGTCTAATCTCTGTCTGAAGAGTTGGCCTCGGGAATGGTTTTAGTTCTGGGTTGACAAAGTCTGGGGACCATGCTTTCTGGGGTTCCTCCAGGCTCAGTCAGACCATTAAGTCTGGTCTTTTTACTAGAATTTGAGTTCTGCACCCCACTTTTCTCCTGCTCCATCAGGGACTCTCCGTTGTGCTCCGTTAGGGCAGTCATTGGTGGTAGCCAGGCACTATCTAGTTCTTTTGGTCTCAGGCTGATGCAGTCTCTGGTTTATGTGGCCCTTTCTGTCTCTTGGGCTAATACTTTCCTTGTGACTTTGGTGTTCTTCATTCTCCTTTATTCCAGGTGGGTTGAGACCAGTTGATGCATCTTAGGTGGCTGCTCCGCTAGTTTTTAAGACCCCAGACGCCACTCACCAAAGCAGGATGCAGAACATTTTAATAAACTTTGTTACGCCAGTTGACGTAGATGTCCCCTGAAAGCATGGTCCCCAGACATCTGCCCCTGCTACTCTGTCCCTCGAAGTGTTTGGTTGTATTCAGGAAACTTCTTAGCTTTGGTTTAGTTCAGTTGTGCCAACTTCCACTGTAGTGTGTGCTGTCCTTCTCTTCACCTAAGATAATTCTTGTCTACTGTCTAGTTAGTGAATAACCCTCTCCATCCCTCCACACCCTTGTAACCATCAAAGAATGTTTTCTTCTGTGTTTAAACCTTTTCCTGAGTTCTTATAATAGTGGTCTTACACAATATTTGTCCTTTCGTGACTGACTAAATTCACTCAGCATAATGCCTTCCAGATTCCTCCATGTTATGTTTCATGGATTCATCGTTGTTCTTTATCGTTGTGTAGTATTCCATTGTGTGGATATACCATAATTTGTTTATCCACTCGTCTGTTGATGGGCACCTAGGTCATTTCCATCTTTTTGCTATCAGGAACAGTGCTGCAATGAACATGGGCGTGCATATATCAATTCGGGTGACAGCTCTTATTTCTCTAGGATATATTGCAAGGAGTGGGATTACTGGATCGTATGGTACTTCTAGTTTAAGGAAGCACCAAATTGTCTTTTTCCCAATTAACAGACTTTGGGCCCTTGTCAAATATCAGCTGCTCATAGGTGGATCAATTTATGTCTGGATTCTCAATTCTGTTCCATTGGTCTATGTATCTTTTGTTGTACCAGTACCAGGCTGTTTTGACTACCATGCCTGCCCCCACTTCTTAGAGAAGTTACACAGCAGCATCTTTCAAAACTTGGGCTCTGTTGTCACCAAGACCTGGGTGACCCACTGCCCCCTCCTCTCACTCCCACCCTTTGCTGAACTCTTTTTTCACTTTTGCAAGCATCACATAATTTAGCAGTTAATTCTACACCATCTTATATTATTTGCCACCTTCTACCATAGGTGTTGGTCTTGTCTCAAACTGACTTAAGGATTCTTGAGCAATATATGGCTACCATTTTATATTAAAGAACTTTATATGGGAAAGCAAGATAATTAAAATGAAAAGGAAGTCTTCCTTGCCCTCAAATTCTGTTTTCCTTCCCAGTGGCAACTACTTTTTTTTTTTTAAATTTCTGCCATTTTATTCAAAGTTCTGTCACAAGAAAAATGCAGGAAATACATTCCTCTGATTTTTTTGCAGTATGAAGGAGCAAATTAAACAGGTTTACAAAGTTGCTCACATAAATTCATTAGCCTCTTTACTCCAGCACATCTTTCTATACCCCTAGCACAGTGCCTGACATATGGTATGCACTTATTTTTAAACAAAAAGTAATTTGGTAACATAAAACTGAAATTATTTCTTCATTTGTAAATATAGTAACTTCAAAATCAAAGTAAACCAAAAATTCTCTTCTCCTTCGTGTAATCCCAAGATCAACTTGGCTGTTTATTAAAACATTAAACAGTCTGCTTAAAAGCTGTTTGTAGATACAATTCTATGCTTGAATACTGATTTCCTTGTAATCTCTTTGGGCCGGTTGTTTCACTTTCTTTTGCCCTATCTTCTCATCAGATTACTGTAAACAAGGCCCTTTACTTCATTTACAGTAATTACAATTCTAATAGTACAATAGGCAGTGAGCACTCAATAAATATTTAACCTGCTTGCTGAATCTTCAATAGTGCCCAGTACATGGTGGTACATGCCTGTGAATAGAGCAGATACTCAGTAAACACACATTGGATACACTGAAGGGCAGTATGAAGTAAGAAAGCACTGGCCTCTCGTCTACTTTTGTTGTTGTTAGTTGCTGTCGAGTCGATTCCAACTCATGGTGGCCCCATGTGTGCCGAGTAGAACTGCTCCATAGGGCTTGCAAGGCTGTGATCTTTCAGAAGCTGACTGCCAGGCCTGTCTCACAGGCGCCTCTGTGTGGGTTCGAACCACCAACCTTTGGGCTAGTAGTCGAGCGCTTAACCATTTGCGCCACCCAGGGACTCCAACCTACTTTTAGGAAAATAAATATATGTGTATTTTTAACATTATCAGACGAGATGAGGTGAGAGGCTCTAATCTGAAATCGAGTATATTCTGGGGTGATTACTTAATGCTAATGTTCTGTGTGACTTTCAATCCATAGCTGTTGGTGGGCTGATTCCCCTCTGAATATGTCATGGCTTCCTGTTGCCCTTAGAAAACCCGTTGCTGTCGAGTCGATTCCGACTCGTAGCAGCCTTATCCTAAAACGCTTGGCTTACCTATTCCCACCCTGGAACACTCACTCCAGTCATATGGATTTCTTTCAACTCCTCTATCTTGTCTCAGGCATTCTGCACATCTTCTTCTATCCCCATCACCTTGATTGAGTAACACCTACTCATCTGTCAGGTCTCCTCTTAAACACCATTTCTTTCAGGAGGCCTCTTTTGATCCACTAGAATAGATTAGGTGCCACTAGGTGCTTCCACGGAGTCCCTAGGTTGTGTGAATGGTTAACACGCTCAGCTGTTAACTGAAAGGCTAGAGGTTCAAATCCAACCAGAGGCACCCTGGAAGAAAGACCTGGTGATCTATCTCTGAAAAATCAGCCATGAAAAACCCTCTGGAACACAGTTCCACTCTGACACACGAGGTCACCATAAGTCAGGATCAACTTGACAGTAACTGGTTATGTGCTTTCATAGCACCCTGTACTGGATCAAACCGTATCTCTTACCATAATACTCGTTGTATAGCATAATGTCTACCTTCTCTCTGGTCCATAAGTTTTGTGAAGGCAGGGAATTTTCTATCTTGTTCACCTCTCTATTTTTAGCACCCATGCTCAGTTTACAACTAAACTGAAAAACCAAACTCGTTGCCATAGGGTTGATTCTGACTCATAGTGACCCCACAGGACAAAGAAGAACTGCCCCATATGGCCTCCAAGGGGCGACTGGTTGATCAGCCTGAGCTCTTAACCATTGCACCACCAGTGCTCCAGCTTACAACTACTTAAAAAACTCATCATATCACAGTTTATGAAATTAAGAGACTCTTGCACTATTATAAATTGAGGACAGATACTTTGGTATTTCTAAAGATGACTGCTATCTATGTAATCTGGCTGAAAAGACCAACATTCAAACAACAGTCTTTCACACAGAGTCCTTGGGTGTGAAGTTGGAACTGCTCACTGGTTTAACAGGCCGGGTCTCCAGCCCTGCCTCTTGGGAACACACAAGCCCAGCAATTCCTCCAGCTTACAGACCACAGTGAGCCAAGGGATACAGCTGTTTGTTGTTTCCCCAGAAGCTCGTGAAAGAGAATCACTTCTGTTATTTTATTTATGAACTCTACTTATTATACCTTGGTGCCAACATGCTTAAATATGCATTTGTGGATCTCTATGATTCTCATTTAAAATCGAACTGAGGTCCGTCAAAACTGAGGCCAAATTCATCATCTATGATTTATAATTTATATCCAACTTCAAAAAAGATGAGGCAGTTTAGGGTAATATACACAAGAAACACGCTGTTTAAATCAAATATTAAAAAGAGAAAAGATCAGACACCGTTAGAGAAGAGGGAGGGTGGTATGCCAGGACATTTGATCACTGAAGCTATGTTTAAGCACGTGAAACATGGGGTAAATGGGACTCTTTCTATGGGTCCATGATCCAGTGTTTCATTCCCCTAATTTTTTTTTTCTCTTTCTTTTTATCTTGTAGGTGTACAGATATTTCTTTTTAGAAATCAAAAGGAAAGGGGAAAACAATTCATAGTTGTTTACTAGGAGGACAATACAGAAGGACTGGTATTTCTTCTTATGTTCCAATTATTCATTTCTTGGTTCAATAATTAGAATACCCCTAAAGGCTGAATCATATGATGGAATGATTATATATAATAGGAAGCTCAGTCACACCTACTTGGTAATAATAACCAATAGCCCAGCCAATGTACTCTGGTGATCAGTATTGAGGAAAGGGCTTATTCCAAAAGTCTGCCCACAATAGATGTTGATGTTCACCAATCAGCTGTGTTGTGGGATCCTCCAGGACTTTGCACATGAGGTTTCTGTTGAAGATTTTATTTGCTTTCTTTTAAAAGCTCAAGAAGAGAAAATCATGTAGGTTTTCTGCCTTAACTACCTAATTTAATGTATTGTCATTTGATCTAACAACTGCTTGGGTACGGGTGGGGACTACTCTTAACAGTCTTTTTTTGTATCTTTCTAAAATGTTCCTATATCCATACAAGCATATGCATGCCTATATCACCCAGAAAGGTGGTAATGATTTAACCTTCTTCTCATGTCCATGCACCTAGCTTTAGTTCTTATAACACCGCATCTTGCAGATGGTGCCACCACAGCACAAGCAGCATTCTGATGCTGGATGCACTGTGACCAACTGCGGTGTCCCCATGCGGGCCGTCAAGTCATCACGCTAAGGCTGTCGAGGCCCAGGACTATGTCTTATGCTCTGCTTGGGGTGCAGACAGGGCCTTGGTGGTGCTGAGACCAGAAGGCCGCCGACTGCTGCTTCCCAGGTTGGAGGAGGCCGCGCCCAGCCTGGGCACGTCGGAACCAGCCCAGGAGCCCTGAGGCCAAAGCAGGGACTTCTGGTTGAGTCTAACGGACATGCTGCTGGCTGATCCACACTGGCACTCATGGACCATAGCTGTGGCTGGGCCACAAGCCTCTGACCTCTGTGGATGCGGAGGCCTGAGTGGCGACTTTACAACTATAATGACGGCATGCTAACCACTCCTGGAGAAGAGGCTGACCAGGGACAGTACCCACACTGCACTCTCCCAGGAGATTATACTTGTGGCCGCCACACCGCGGACGACCCAGCTCCTGGAGCTTTCAGAGCACCAAGCATGAGGCCGTGGGTTTACCTTGTGCTTCAAATAACTCATTCTGAGGCTCTCTGGCACTGTCAGCTTCTTCATCTGACTTGAAACTCTGTGGAAAAATGTAAAAAGGATGTAAATACTCTGAAGAATACTAAAGTTGGTGGAGTACGAAGGAAAAACAGGATGGTATTTGTTGGGTGGGACAGGTTGGCTGAGGAAGAGAACCAATAGCTTGGTGCCAAAGGCAGGAGAGTCTAGATTCAAATCTAAAGAGTGAAATCTTAGATTCTAAAGAGCCTCTCTTCCCCTTTGGCAAGGAAGCTGCAGGACACCAAGCAAACACAGCTGGCAGCATGGGCCAGCTCTGAGTGTGGCTGCAGGGGCCATGCTGTGAGGATGTGGCAGGTGCACGTGTTTGCACACAAGCAGAGTGCCGACCAACTCCTTCTTGAAAATGGAAGTACCTGAAAGTGGAAACAGGGAGCATGGCTTGTTTTGCACACTTGGGTTCCTCAACAGAACTAAAAAATCATCAGTACTTCAAATTAAAAACAATAAATTATCCTAATACAAAAAACAAAAACACCTCTTTAGGTGCTGGCTCCAGACATTTCCTGTCACAAAGCACAATCCTGAAAACAAGCCTTGTACCATCATGGTCTCTCGGCATTCTGCCCTTTACCAACCACATCAGCTCAGCACACAGGCAAGAGGGTGGAGTGGACCTCTCTGTCCTTCTAAAGAGCTCTGCAAATGGCACAGTACTCAGCAAGCACCAAGCACACCTAGTCAATGGTCTTGGCAGGCTCACACCCAGGAAAGGAGATGGGGACATCAAGAAATATGTGACTTAAGTCAAAATCTCATGTTTTAGTGACCGAGTCAGCAACCACAAAGTTAAAGTTTACCATTGACGAGGTATTGTGACTTCCCATGACTGACTCTGGAATAAATACCTGGGTGACCAGGGCTCAGTATTCTTTAAAGCAGGTAGGATCTAGAGGACTAGAATCTGAGAGTAGATAAAAGGAAGCAAGAACGCTGTAAAAGCTGTGAAAGAAAAAAGCAGCAAGCAGCCACCTATGGAGTCCAGCATGTGAGCACAAGAAGAGATCAGAGAGTCTTCACCCCACACCCTCCTCACTTTCTCTTGGGGAAACCGAAGCCCACAGAGCTTAAGTATCTTGTTTAGCAGTGGGACCTTCCTCCACTCTTGAACTCTTGAACATCAATGACAAGTCAGAGCAACACCAATATATTCAGCCCCACTTTCCTAATGCATTCAACTCACTGACAATCCTAAAAGTACTCCTTCCATATTCACTTTCTGAGGATCAAAGATGATTCAAAAAGCAGAAAGGCACCAATGAAAATGGAGCCCCATCAGCTTCCAAAACCAAAACCAAACCCACTGCTGTTGAGTCGATTCTGACTCGTAGTGACGCTATAGGACAGAGAACTGCCCCATAGGGTTTCCAAGGCTGTAAATCTTTATGGAAGCAGGCTGCCACATCTTTCTCCCACGGAGGGGCTGGTGGGTTCACACCACCAACCTTTTGGTTAGCAGCCAAGCACTTTAACCACTGCACTACCAGGGCTCCTTCCCATCAGCTTCGGAGTAGATAACCCTCTACACCTGAGATCTAAATTTAAAAAGAGAATAAGAAAGCAAATGTCCTGGATTTATGGTGTTGCCCCGATACAGCATACCCCTGAGAGAAGAGACTAGGATTTAAATATGTGCTTGTTTGCTTTCCTGCTTTGCCTAATACTGAAAATATAGACAAATCAATTTGGGACCCCAAAACTATCTTATTAAAGATAAGTTCCTGATATGGTCTCATCTTTCAGAGGTTGATATCACAGAAAGCAGGAACCAGGAACACTCTGGAATCCTTGAAAAGGGATTTAACAAGTCCACGATTAACTTGGACGATGTGACCCACCACCATGGATATGCTTGTTGACATGGAGTACAGTGAGGATCTGGCCATTAGCCGGCCACCCAAGGTACCTGAAGTGAATAATTTAGTGAACTGGGGGAAGAGAGTTTAAGCTAACCCTCAAGGCCCCAGGGAGGTATTAGGTAGTTACTCGCAAAGTGTTAAGTGTGTGGGCCTCGGTATATTCTAAGTATTCAAGACAGGGGGGACTGTGGGCTTGGTATGTCCAAGTTCTGAACTTGAAGTTGCAATCAGAAAGGCATCTTCCTCTTTATATCCTTGGCAAGTTAATAATTCACTCCTCTAAAGCCATAAAAGTAGTTTGCTTGCAGTACTAGAAGGGGCTGCGGTGAACAGTGGGGAGGCATCAGAAACAAATGATTTATATAAAAATTCTCCATTGTCCCAACGTCTGAAGGAGGATGTCCTGTGGCCAGAATCACACTGGAGACAATTAGACCCAGAGACAATTTAAAATGTGATCTCATTCCTCAACGTGAGCCCAAGTTTTTGGCAACTTAAAACTCTGAAGAATGTGTCTCTCTCTCCTCACATCCTCTCGTGTGATATGAGCAGTGACTAACTGAGAGATTATTTACCCGATATTGGGCACCCAGGGTAGGAAAGAGAAGTCTGACCCACCTCCACACTTTGCAGAGAGGTGGCACGACAGAGCTGGGGGCTCAGGCTAGCCCGTGCTTGCCGGTCTGCTGAGTGTCTGGCCTCAGTCTCCCACATGTATAGCTCAGGCCGGGTCCGACGACCATACCACTTGGAGTTGTTCACGTACTTTGGCAGGACAGCCTGTGAGACAGCTAAAAAAGAAAATGGGGAACTTGATGGGGAATCCCTTAAATCAGTCCTCTGACACAAAGGCCAACATAGATTTGGATGCACAGTACCCTCTCGTGGATGCACGCTGTCACACAACAGAAAATTTGGAGAAGAGAAGGAGAAACTGCTCCTCTCAGTTACCTCTAATCTGGGGTGCGGGGCTGAGAATGCTGGTGAGAAAGGGCCATTCACTTCAACTCTGTGCACTGCCTGAAGTTTTCCAAGCCTATTTTGCTTTTGTTTATATTAAAAGACTAAGACAAAATGTAGCTTTTTACACAAAGAGAAAGCCCTCCAATACTCTCACAGTATACGGCTTTAGAGACTGGAGATCACCTTCCACGCCCACATGTCCCAGGATCACACCTCAGACAACGAAGAAAGAGTGGCGGGTATGAACTGTGGGTGTGGGCGTGGGGCCAAGACACAGCCAGGCAGGTGCCTCCAAAGCTCAGCAGCACGTCTGGCAAGTCTGGGGCAAAGACAGGCCCTTAACAGTCCCTCTCCACTTCATTCTGTCCACCTTACTTCTCCACATCTGCAGAGTAGCTGGGACCTCTCTGCCAGAGAAGAAACTGATGCTGATCCAATGCCAAATTCTCATAAAAGTGGAAAGTGGGGAGGGCAGGGAAGAGAGACTGGGGATGGGGTGGCACACACCCAGCCCTCACAGGGAGGGAACAACCAGAACGGAACCAATTTGAGAGAAGGTGGCAGGGAATCCAATGAGATAGGACCAGGACAGAAAACCAGAGGAACACTTCACTGCAGATGTGCCTTATGTCTTGCCCCAACAAAAGTTATGCTCCCTAAGGACACCTCATCTATTTCCACCTTGGGGTCACTCAGAGGAGGCAACTGACTGAAGTCAGCCAACTAGGAGAACAGTGATACCATGACAGAGACAGAAAAATGGGGCTAGAGACAAGATTTCGGGAGGAAGGTGCTGAGTTCTACTTCAGATGTGTGAATGTGGAGTGCTAGTGCGACATTTAAGGCATTTGACACTGTGTGTGGTGAGATATAACCTATCACCCCACAGGAGACTTTTGGAAGTACCAGGGTGTTATTAATAATCATGCTGGGATGACAGGCATCAACAGGGAACGGCCAAGCAAACTCTAAGGACATGTGACTAGAACTCATGGGAAGTGCCGAACAGGACAAAAACATTTCAAAGTCTGCAGAAGCCTTGAAGGCGAGACAGGGACCCGTGAGGAGCTGCCCAAAGGGTGAGTGAGAGAACAGGTCTGGCTTCCCTAGAAAGGGTGCAATCTGGGTATGCGTGGGTGGGGAAGCATCTTTCTCTCTCCTATTCACTTGAGAGGAGGCCCTGGGTGGTGCAAATTGTTTATGCCCTCGGTTGCTTATCAAAAGGTTGGCGGTTCAAGTCCACTCAGAGGTGCCTCAGAAGAAAGGCCTGGTGACTACTTATTAAAAAAGCCACTGAAAACCCTATGGAGCCCAGTTCTACTGTGACACGCATGGGGTCACCATGAGTTAGAATCTACTTGACAGCAACTGGTTTATTCACTTGAGGAAGCACCTCAGGGTGGTGTAGGAAGAGGGACATTCTTATCAGGTAGGAAGTAGGAAACCAGGTGGCAGAAAATGCAGAGGTTAATTCTGCACCCAGTCCTCAAATCATCAGACCCGCCACAGAGACAGACCCTGGGGCTCCACTCACTAGCCTGCTACACCTGGAGCTCAGTACGTGGCGGAGCCAACAGCCTGTCTGCTGCCCAGGTCTCTCCCTTCAACTTCCCTCCTCAGTTTACCCTAGCCTGTTAAAATGCCCATTCCCACCCTTGATGCTGGCCTCACAATACCATTTCTTCATAGTTGCTGCCAGTCAGAACTTTCCTGCCCAGAGAAAGGGCCATTCACTTCAACTCAAATTAAACACGTGCTTTTTTCTTATTTCCCAATATTCTCATAAGAACAGCCCAGAAGCATATCACTTCCATCCAACAGGGAAAAATATCACTACAGAAAAGAGTGTTCATGTGTAGGCAGGAAGAAACAAGAGTGGCAGATGAGTGAGCAAGGTACAAATGAATGGGGCAGCTTCCTAGTATGCAACTCATGAGGCCCACATACTCTCAAGGTTGGAAGGACCATGAGCCACCAGACTGAGTGTCTTTTAGAGTGTGAGCAGGTACCTGTCCCCCATGCCACACACCCCAGAGGGCACTCAGAGCACAGGTAATGGTGCCTCTGACACCAGGACACCTGGTTTGGTTTCTTAGTGAGTGTATTTACACCCTCTCCTCACTTACCGACATGGTTAGGTTCCAAAGACCAGGTCGTCGTGCAAAATGGGCATTATGTGAAAACGGAGTGTCGTGGATTAAATTGTGTCCCCCCAAAACGTCTGTCAACTTGGCTAGGCTGTGATTCCCAGTATTGTGTGATCATCCAACATTTTGTCATCTGAGGTGATTTTCCTATGTGTTGTAAATCCTACTTCTATGATATTAATCAGCAGGATTAGAGGCAGTTATGTTAAAGAGGCTGGAGTCAATCTACACGATTAGGTTTTACCTTAAATCAATCTCTTCTGAGATATAAAAGAGAGAAGGAGCAGAGAGACATGGGGACCTCATACCACCAAGAAACAGCACTGGGAGCAGAGCACATCCTTTTGACCTGGGGTCCCTGTGCCTGAAAAGCTCCTAGACCAGGGGAAGACTGATGACGAGGACCTTCCTCCAGAGCCAACAGAGAGAGAAAGCTTTCCCCTGGAGCTGACACCCTGAATTTGGACTTCCAGCCTACTAGGGTGTGAGAGAATAAACTTAAAGCCATTCACTTGTGGTATTTCTGATACGGCAGCACTAGACATGCAGTGTCTGTGTCTTTCATTTCAAACAGTTATACAGATCCAAACTGTCACCAGGACAGCAGTCACCCAATAACCCCAAGAGGTGGAAAATGTAAGTGGGCGCTCTATGTCCCACTGGCCATGTTGATGTGCAAAATAGTTGGATAGTAGATTTTTTTACTATTGTCATAAATGCGAAATGTCAGATTTCGAGACAGTTGATAAGTAAAGCGGTATATTTATAGGAAAAGACTAAGCAAGGGTAAAAACTAAAATATATTTACATTCTATGTTTAATAATGGCCTTTAATGAAAGGAATAAAATGGCAAGGAATCAGGGTAGTTCTTCAAAATTCAGGGCATCTGGTCACACAATGAAAGTAATCCCTGGAGTATCAAAAGGATGTTTTTCTGAGCCTGGGGGTAAATGGTGGGAAGGATTAGCAATCAGATTAGAAATCAGGAGGAGCAGAACTCCATTGATGGAACAGAGGAGGCCAGATGAGACCCTGAAGCAGCCTGGAAGGCAGGGACACAAGGGAGGAGGAATGAAAGCATGGGCAGCTGAGTGGGCGAAGGGACAGGTGGCTCAGCAAGACAGGACAAAATGAGCCACAAGTTGAGAAGCAGAAAGGAACGGTGTCCTTTTTAAATAAAGCAATGTTATTGCTGTTGTTAGGTGCTGTCAAGTCAGCTCCAACTCATGGCAACCCAACATAAAACAGTACAAAGCCTTGCCCAGTCCTGTGCGATCTTCAGGATCGTTGGTATGCTCGAGTCCACTGTTGTGGCCACTGTGTATTTTGAGTGCCTTCCATCCAAGGGGGCTCATATTCCAGCACTATATTGGACAATATTCTGTTGTGATCCATAGGGCTTCTGTTGGCTAATCTTCTGAAGTAGATCATTGGGCGTTTCCTTCTAATCTGTCTTAGTCTGGAAGCTCTGCTGAAACCTGTCCACCATGGGTGGCCCTGCTGGTATTTGAAATACCAGTGGGATAGCCTCCAGCATCACAGCAACACCACAGTATAACAAACTGACAGACAGGTTATAGTTTAAAGAAACAGCCTGGGTTTACCAGACTTAGTAAATCCCAGTGGCTGTAGGACCACCAGTACTGGGAATCATGGCCAAGTCAATTCAAATATTGAATCTGTACCTTTTTGGATGGCTATTTGGAGATGGACACGGGGAAGAGTCCCATCCACCAGCACAAGGGGTAGTGTTTCAGGCAGGGCATATGAACCTTTTAAGTAAAGGAAGCTTTGAACTTCTATTCCGAAAGAAAAGAAAAAAACCAAACAACTGGAATCAATAAGCAAAAGCACAAATCCAAAATAGCTTCCTGTTTTTTTTTTGAGGAACTGAGAACATGTCCCAAAGATCAATACTGTCTTAAGCTAGAAGTACCACACAGCCGGCAGAGGACGTCCATGTGCTCTAGCATGGAGAGGAGAACATAAGCTGTCAGTGACACTAGGCAGTCGTCATTGTAAAGCACTTTCATATCCATGGTCACGCAATCATATTTCAAAATTCTGTGAGTTAGAAAAGGCAAGTACCTTCTTCGCAACTTAAAAAAGGTTAAGTGTGACAGGAAGCAATTAATGCCTCACCCAGGGCCATGCAGACCTCAGGCCTTCCCCTACCACCCCACAGCGCTTTTCACTATAGCCAGGTATCTTTGCAACCAACAAGAGGAGGTGGGAAAAAACAGTGTGAGCATCCACTGAAGAACAGGGTTCTAGCAACCATGCCTGTACAAGAGGCCAGGGCTGAAAGCTGGGAAACCTGGACCCAAACCTTGGCCACATGCACTAGTTGTGGGATCTTGGAAAAATCCCTTCACACCTCTAGGCCTCAGTTTTCTTTGCTGAATAGCATGTATAATAATGCTTCAAGATTTTATGAGGGTTAAATGGAATACATATAAGATGTATGTAAAGCTCAATGCCTGGCACACAGAAGACACTCTGTGAGTTCTCTCCTTTTTTCTTTCCTCTTCCCCAGGCCCATCCCAATACTGTCATCCCATAGTCAATATCTCCTCTCAGCCTAGCCTCTTCCTGCCTCTGCCCTGTGCTAATCAATACCATCTCCTCTATGTTTACACACATCTGTCCCCATTCACAAGGGAACTTACCCACAGCCGTTGCATCCATCCTCATCAGATATGCCCCGCTCGGGGTTACCAAGCATGTCAGGTGATTGCCATCCCGTAGGCTGAGACCAATGAAGCAGTCACAACCTACGAGCACTTCAGTCATCAACTTCCAACTCTCATCCCACACAATCTATACACCCCTGACCTGACACTCCTGGCATTTGCTGCTCCCTTCAAAACTCTTCCATTGAGTCTGCTGCTACTCTCCCTCCATCTCCTGACCTGAACCAGAGCCCAGTGGCTTCCTCCAGCCCTCGGGATGGTTCCTGCCTTGAGAACACCACTTCTACTTATAAAGGTTATCTTTATCCCACTAGCCCCATTACTGTGACAAGATTCTCATAAGTCATGTTAGCACAGTACAGCATCGTCTGAGACAAAACATACACTTAAGTCTGTCCATGGCCCAGTGGCAATCTTACCTGCTCTGCCAACTTCAGAGGGCTATGACAAGAACAGTTGATATCTGCAATGCACTTTTAATTCTTAAAATCTCCAATTCCCCTATATTCATTTGCTCATTTTATCTTGTCAATAACCCTATGATGTAGGTATAACCCATATTATTATTTGACACTATTTTACAAATAAGGAAATGAAAGAAGAAAAAAATCCAAGACCATATGGCTTGGTAGTGATAAAAAAGTGGGGTTTACAATTTAGTTTTCATAATTGCTACATTCTTCAATTAGAATATTATACTCAAAACAGTAACAAATAAGAAATGAAAAGAAACTAATGTCAACAGGAAATCTGCTTACCTGGTTCCAAAGAACTACTTTCTTCATCAGAAGGGCCATCACTGCGATATGATGACAACACTGCCACAAAACCTTCCTTAAATTCCTGGAAGTTCACCTGAGTGAATTTAAGTAAAGAGAGGTCAATGTTACTTTCAAGGGCCCACACATTTAATACTTAGCCTTTTGACTTTTTCACAGATGGAAATACTGTATTGTTATCTTTTTCACTGAGAATATTCATTTCATTTTTTCAAATATTTAATTTATTAAGATTTTTGTAAAATAGAAGAGTATAATAATGAAAGAGTGAATCATAATCCCTCCCGCCACCAAATATATACTATTAATAATCTTTAAAAAGTAAATTAAACATAATTAGAAAACGAACAGTGCAGAAAAGAGTGATCTGATGACCATAAAGCAATGTATAGAAAGAAAACACCATGCCATTATCCCGAGAAACAGAACATTGCAAGTACCTCAGAAGGGCCCTGCCATATTTCCCTCCCTGATTAAATCCCCTAGTTACTACTCTAACTTTTATGGTAATAATTTCCTTGCTTTTCTATACTTCATCTGTATGCATCCCTAAACAATATGGTTTAGTTTTATCTTTTTTTTGAATTCGACCTAAATGGAATCATATGCATATATTCTTTTATGTTTGCTTCTTTGGCTCTGTACTGTTGTTGTTGTTAGGTGCCGTTGAGTCAGTTCTGACTCACAGCAACCCTGTGTACAACAGAAGGTAACACTACCCAGTCTTGCGCCGTGCCCACAATTGTTGTTATGCTTGAACCCATTGTTGCAGCCACTGTGTCAATCCATGTCATTGAGGGTCTTCCTTTTTCACTGACCCTGTACTTTATCAAGCATGATGTCCTTCTCCAGGAACTGGTCCCTCCTAATAACATGTCCAAAGTATGTAAGACGTAGTCTCACCAATCCTTGTTTCTGAGGAGCATTCTGGTCGTACTTCCTCCAGGACAGATTTGTTCATTCTTTTGGCAGTCCATGGTATATTCAATATTCTTCACCAATACCACAATTCAAAGGCTTCGATTCTTCTTAGGTCTTCCTTATTCATTGTCCAGCTTTCGCATGTATATGAGGCGACTGAAAATACCATGGATGGGTCAGGTGCACCTTAGTCTTCAAGATGACATCTTTGCTTTTCAACACTTTAAAGAAGTCTTCTGCAGCAGATTTGTCCAATGCAATGCGTCTTTTGATTTCTACACTGCTGCTTCCATGGGTGTTGATTGTGGATCCAAGTAAAACGAAACCCTTGACAATCTTTTCTCCCTTTATCATGATGTCACTTATTGGTCCAGTTGTGAGGATTTTTGCTTTCTTTAGGTTGAAGTGAAATCCATACTGAAGGCTGTGGTCTTTGATCTTCATCAGTAAGTGCTTCAAGTCCTTTTCACTTTCAGCAAGCAAGGGTGTATCATCTGCATAACACAGGTTGTTAATGAGTCTTCCTCCAATCCTGATGCCCTGTTCTTCTTCATATAGTCCAGCTTCTCGGATTATTTGCTCAGGATACAGATTGAATAGGTATGGTGAAAGGATACAACCCTGACACATACCTTTCCTGACTTTAAACCATGCAGCATTCCCTTGTTCTGTCTCAAGAACTGCCTCTTGATCTATGTACAGGTTCCTCACGAGCACAGGTGAGTGTTCTGGAATTCCCATTCTTCGCAATGTTATCCATAATTTGTTATGATCCACACAGTTGAATGCCTTTGCATAGTCAATAAATATTACTTCTGTAAAATCCACCTAAGTTGCTCTACATAAGTATATAATTCATTCATTTTCTCTGCTGTATAGTATTCCATTGTGTAACTGTACAACAATATATTAATTCAATCATCTGCTGATAGACATTTAAAATGCTTCTGGGTTTTCGCTACTAAAACAATTTTGCTTTGAACATTGTTGCACGTGTATCCTTAAGGTGTTTCTCCAGACTATATACCTAAGAATCTAATTGCTGGGGCACAGACTAAGCATTTGTATCCTCTTGGTGAACTGAACCATTTATCATTATGAAATCATGACTTTCTTTACTCCAGTAATTGTTTTTACCTCAAAGCTCATTTTCTCTTTTATCTAAAAGCTACATCACCCCTGAACACCCTGCTAACTCAGAACTGAAGCCACTCCTGAAGTCCACCTTTCAATCAAAGATTAGACAGGCCTATAAAACAAACAATAACACATGTGAGGAACGTGCTTCTTAGTTCTATCAAGTATACAAGACCAAATGGGCAACATCTGCTCAAAAGCAAAGATGAAGGCAGGAAGGGACAGGTAAACCGGATGAATGGACATAAGGAACCTGGGGTGTAAAGGGAAAGGAGGAGAGTGCTGACACATTGTGGGCATTGCAACCAATGTCACAAAACAGTTTATGTATAAATTTTTGAATGAGAAACTAATCTGTGCTGTGAACTTTCACCTAAAGCACAATAAAAATAAAAAAGAGCAGATTAGACACAGAGGTAAGCACAAATGGGGGAAGACAGATACCACACGAAGATCACCGAAGAACTGAGGAATGCCAGGAGACAAGGATCTTTCCCCAGAGCCAACAGAGAGCCTTCCCCTAGAGCTGGTGTCCTGAATTTGGACTCCTAGCTTCCCAAATTGTGAGAAAGTAAATTTCTGTTCTTTAAAGCCACCCACTAGTGGTATTGCTGCTACAGCAGCACTAGGAAACTAAGACAGGGTCTTTGCAAATGTAATTAGTTATGTTAACGTTAGGTCATATTAGAGTAGTGTGGTCTCTAATCCAGTATGACTAGTGTCCTTATAAAAAGGGAAGATGCAGAGACAGATACAGAGGGAGATGGTCATGTGACGATGGAGGCATAGATTGGAATGATGCTGCCACAAGCCAAGGCTCACCTGGGGCTGCCAGAAACTGGGGGAGAAAAGAAAGGATCCTCCCCTAGAGCCTTCAGAGAGAGCCTGGCCCTGCTGACACCCCTAATTTAGACTTCTGGCCTCCAGAACTGTGAGACAACAAATTTCTGTTGCTTAAAAAAAGAAAAACCTATACTAACTTTCTTTTCATTAGAATTTACATGATATACATATATTGTACCAAACTTTTCAACCTTATGTTTTAGATGTGTCTATTATGAACAGTACATAATTGGATTTTTTTCCAATCCTGATAATCTTTGTCTCTGAACTTTAATAAACATTTAGTCTACTTACATTTAATGTAATTATGGATATATTTGGATTTAAATCTATTATTTTATTTTGTGCTTTCTATTTGACCAGCTTGTTTTCTTTCCTACCTTTAGGTTTACTGATTATTTTAAATTTTTTCATTTTTCCTTTTATTAATTTAGAATTTATACAGTCTATTTCCATTCTTTAACTGTTAACTAGAAATTAACAACATGAATCTTTAGTGTATCAAAGTTTACTATTAGCAATACATTTACCCTCTTCCAGGACAATACAAAGTCTGTGCAACAATTTACCTCCATTTACCACTCTCTTGACCTTAATGCCTCTGTTATCATATATTTTAAATTTTATATATTTTAAACCATTACCAGATACTGTCTTATACAGTCAATGTTCATTTGGTTTTCATTTCTTATATTTCTGATTTCAATCTGGGATAATTTTACTTCTATTTAAAGTACATTCTTTAGAATTTCCCTTCTCTTGAGTATCCTGGTGCTACACTCTTTTAGCCTGTCTGTTTATTTTACGTTTATTTGTGATAATTTGTGTGGAATGGAATTCAGAGTGGCAGTTATTTTCTTCCAGTCCAACTGAAGATATTCCACTGTCTTCTGGTTGTCACTGTTGTATTTGAGATGCCAGCTGTCAAACTAACTATGGCTCATTTGCAAGATATGTTTTTTCCTTTGGCTACTTTTTTTTTTAATGAAGGTTTACAGAGCAAATTAGTTTCTCATTAAACAATTAATACACATATTATTTTGTGACATTGGTTGTCAACCCCACTACATGTCAACGCTCTCCCCTTCTCGACCTTGGGTTCCCCATTACCAGCTTTTCTGTACCCTCCTGCCTTCTCATCCTTGTCCCTAGGCTGGTGTGCCCATTTAGTATCGTTTTGTTCTATGGGTTGTCTAATCTTTGGCTGAGGGGCGAACCTCAAAAGTGACTTCAGTACTGAGTTAAAAGTGTGTCCAGAGACTATATTCTCAAGGTTTCTCCAGTCTCTGTCAGACTAGTAAGTCTGGTCTTTTTTTGTGAATTAGAATTTTGTTCTACATTTTTCTCCAGCTATGTCCGGGACCCTCTATCGTGATCCCTGTCGGAGCAGTTGGTAGTGGTAGCTTGGCACCATCTAGTCATGCTGGACTCAGTCTGGTGGAACCTGTGGTAGTCATGGTCCATTTCTTTTCTTTTCTTTTTTTTTAATTATTAAACTTTTCATTTTGAGATATAGATTCACATGCAGTTAAAAGAAAATACAGAACATGTGTACCTATCTCTCGCTGCTTTTAAGATGTTCTATCTTTGTTTTTCTGCTGTTTCACAATAATATAGCCAAAAGTAGATTTTTTATATATACTGCTTGAAACCCCATGGATATTTGGAATTCCAAGAATAATGTCTCATCTGTTCTAAAATAATTTCTGCTACTATCTATCCACATAATGCCTCTTCCCCAGTCACTCTTTTCCTCCTGGCACTCCAACTGAAGGGATGTTGAACCTTCTCACTTTTTCTTTACTTTCACTCCTTTTTATATCTTCATGCTGCAATCTGGGTGATTCCTGTTTATGAAAACTCTCTTCAGCTGTGACTAATCTGCTGATAAACACTTCCATTTAATTTTTAATTTTGGTCATCATACTTTTTGCTTCTGCAAGTTTTATCTGATTCAGGATTAACTTGGAAGTAACAGGAATAACTCAGGATACAGGTCTTCAATCAGGACAGCTTCCTCTTGGCTGCTGCCACCAGGCCTGCTTGTGCCTGGCCTCTGCCCTGCTCGGACAAGCGTTACAGCTTTTTACCTCCACCAACAAGTGCCCAGAGGCACCCTACTCTGCCAGCAAGCCTCCTGCCTGAAGGACCTCAACTCTCGCATTCCGTGGGTTGACAATACTCTTTAGCTCCACTGACAAATGCCCAAGGCACCCTACTCTGCCAGCAAGCCTCCTGTCCTGAAGGTGCTCAGCTCTCTTGCTCTGTGGGTCGGCAAGCCCACTGTAGCTGCCTCACTCTGTGGGCCAGAAATCCCACCATGCTGTCTCACACCAGTCTCCAGGTTCTGCTGCTGCCACTCCAATTTTACAGCCCTCTCTGTCTTCTCAGTGTAGGAGGTTCTCAGTGCAGGGACCCCAGGTCCAAAGGACATGCTCTGCTTCAGGCTTTTCTTCTTGATGATAGTGAGGTCCCCCTCAACCCCTGTGGGATGTGTGCTTATATAGGCAAGTGGCTCAATCCTATTGGTAGGATTTTACGTACCCTATTAGCACAATAACTGACCAATCCCCGCTCAGGACTAAACTGGCCAATCCCCTTGCAGCTGGCTCCAACTATTTGCATACTAACTGACATTTTCTGCTGGCAGGGACTAGCTTTTTCCACGGGTAAAAGTAACAAGCTTCTCCAAAGGACTAGGGCAACTGTAACAAGGACAACTGTAACACCTCCTCAGGGCCCAGGAGGAAAATATTCCAAGCTGTTTTTTTTCTCTCTTTTTCACAGAACCAAGACAAAAGGCCACGTAAAGAAACTTATTTCACCATAGAACCTTGGGAGGCAGTGAGTTTATGTTAATGGAGGAGCAACAACTCAAAAAAGGAGGGTGAGAATGGTTGCACAACTTGAAGAATGTAACCACTGTCATTGAACTGTACATGTAGAAATAGTTCAATTGTTATTATGTTTTGTTGTATATATTCTCAACAACAACAAAATAAATTAAAAAAAGAACTCCTACAAATCAACAACAACAAAAAATAAACAACCCAATTAAAGAATGGGCAAAGGATTTGAACTGACATTTCTCCAAAGAAGTTGTACAAATGGCCAATAGCACATAAAAAGATGCTCAATGTCATTAATCTGTAGGAAAACGCAAATCAAAGCCACAGTGAGATGTCACATCATACCCACTAGGATGGCTATAATAAACAAAACAAAAAATAACAAGTGTTGACGAGGACATGGAGAAATTGGAACCTGCAATCATTTCTGGTGCGGGAGCAAAATGGTACAACCACTGTCGTTGATAATTTTCAGCTGACTCCTTTCTATCCATCAAACAGTGGAATCTAATGACCAAATCTGGTGACATTTCAGTCCGATACCATTTAAAGAAAATTTTATTTTGGTAAAATATATACCACAAAAATGTGCCATTTTAACCATTTTTAAGTTTACAACTCAGTGACATTATTTTCATCCACCATGTTTGCAAATACACACATACACACACACACACATCTGTGATTAAATCAAGTAAAACTGCCATTTTCTTTATACATCTATTTATTCACCAAGCATTTTTCTAAGCACTTATTATGTGCTAGGCAACATTAAGATGCTAGAGATACGAAGATGGAAGAAACACAGTTTCTACCTTCATGTGAAATGAAACGTATGCAAGGATATCCATTGTAGCACTGTGTGAAACAGAAGATTGGAGATAACTTTTCCAATGTGGGACTGGTTAAATGAATTGTATTAGATTCTATGATGAAATCTCATACAGATGTAAAAAAAAGAATGAAGAATCTTCATACATTTCAATAACGGCAAGTTAGCAAAATTGGTGGTTCTAGAGAAACAAAATCTTAAGGATGGGTTTTTGAAACTGGCTTTGGGGTTTCTGGAATTGGTTCACAAATCCGGTAATTTAAAGGCACCAATGACTCTATTTCCAACCGTATATAGTGCACTGATAGTATGTGACACAATGTGGCAACAGAGATATGCAAAATGTCACCATCGGACACTCTTTAATCAAATACTTATGAGAGACAAGGTTCTGGATGTTCATGTATTTGATACCTTAGAACATTTTTGTCAAACTGATGAGTATAATGATATTGCCTGGTTGCTCCTACTTTTGCTAGACAAAGTGGTGAAAGAAAAGGATAAATTCAGGGCTGAAGATTCCCAACTCATGCTCCAGATAAATAACCTGAAAGTTGCTATGTGTGTCCTGAAAGAAAATCTTATTCCTGTAGCCACATATTTAAAATTTCTGAAAACCAAACCCAGAGTCTCATCTATTGAGTGGCTGAATTACAATGTCAACTGACTTTCCAACCTTGCAAGGTGTATGATGTTAAATTGAGGGCACTGATTGGGAAAAAATCCCAAAAATTGGAATGGGGACATATGGGTAGATACTGATGAAGTGGGAAGAAAATGAGCCCCTAAATTCTGCTGAATCTTCTTTGCCAAAAGCAGCCGCCCTTCCAGCCCCACCTGAGGAGATTAATCCAGCTTCGCCTGAGGAATCCTTAATAGACTCCCAAGGCAGATCCCTTGAAAAACACTACTGACTCTCTTCAGGACCCACCTCCACCAACCACTTTTGTGTCTATGACCTATAAATAGACTCAAATCCCAGCAGATTCCCAAAGGTGAGGTAAAAAGGGTTACTTATGAGGAGGTGCACTACACTCCAGAAAAACTGCGTAAGGTTTGTAATCAGACAGAAATCTGGGGAATATGTGTGAGGATGGATATTAAGCATGTGGGATAATTGTGGAAGGAACATAAAGTTGGATCATTTTTAATTTATTGAAATAGACTAAGTAGAGATTCTGCATACAATGTTTCAGCTCAAGGGTTTAGAAAAGGATCTAACAGTTTGTTTAGTTGACTGAAACATGGACCAAAAGGTGGTTTACCCTAAATGAAGTTGAAATGTCAGAACTGCCTTAGTATACTGTAGAAGAAGGCACCCAAAGGCTATGGGAAATTGGAAAGTAAGAGTGGGTTTATTATGTAAGACTCACACATCCATTCTGGGAGTGCTGAGAGGACACACCTTTCACCACAACTGTGAGGAATAAATTTTTGAGGGCTGCTCCAGCATGCTTGAAGGACACTGTGATTCCTCTTCTGTGTATGTAATATATTACAATGGAAACTGTCACCACTGAATTGGGAAACCTACATGCAATAGGGGTGACTGAATCCCAGGGTGGCAAGAAACAAGTGGCAGCACTTAATAACAAATGACAAGGCTGGCATAGCAACCAGAGCAGACAGCAGAGTCAAAGCAGAAACCAGAATAATCTGACTTGCATAGACCTATGGTGTTGGCTAATTAGCCATGGTACCCCTAGGACTGAAATAGATAAGAAGTCTACTAAATATTTACTTTATCTGTATTTGCAGAAGAGTTCTAAGTCAAGTGAACAAAAGTCTGAATTCAACCAAAACAGAGAGTTACAGCCCTTCAGTCAATTCTAAGAATTAAGCCAGTTTACTGACCCACAACTCCTTGAAGGGGAGGTTGGGTCCCCTTGAAGAAGAACCTCACTACGCTGCCAAAAATTTATAGTTAATTTTTCTCCCAACCTTCCTACGGTCTTGACTGTTCATTGTGTAAAAGAAAATAATCAGACTTTTCAGGAATTCCTGGACACTGGTTCTGAACTGACATTAATCCCAGGAGACTCAGAACATCACTGTGGCCAAACAGTCAGAGCAGGGACATATGGAGATTAGGTTATCAATGGAGTCTTAGCTCAGGTCTGTCTTACAGTGGGTCTCCAAACTCATCCTGCAGTGATTTCCCCAGTTCCAGAATGCATAACTGGAAGAGACATACCCAGTAACTGGTACAATCTCCACAATGGATCCCTGACATGTGAAGTAAGGTTTATTATAGTAGGAAAAGCCAAGTGGAAGCCATTAGAACTGCCCCTAAGAAAACAGCAAACCAAAAGAAATACTGCATTCCTAGAGGGATTGCAGAGATTAGTGCCACCACCAAGGACTTGAAGGATGCAAGGGCAGTGATTCTCACCACAACCTCATTCAACTCACTTATCTGGCCTGTGCAGAAAACAGATGGATCTTGGAGAATTACTATGGATCATCGTAAACTTCATCAGGTGGTGACTCCAATTGCAATTGCTGTTCCACATGTGGTTTCATCACTACTAGAGTAAATTAATACATCCCTATTGATTTGGCAAACTGACTCAATGGCATGTGTCTTAGGCTGAGTTCTCTAGAAAGGCAAAACCAGCAACATGTATAAATATATATATAGAGAGATTTATATCAAGGAAACAGCTCACGCAACTGTAGAGGCTAGAACGTCCCAAGTCCATGGATCAAAGTAGAGGCCTCTCCCATGTCACGCAGCTGCAGAAGCTGGCAAGCCCAAGATCAGGAGGTCAGAGAGCAGGGCTCCTGCTCACAGGCTGTGAAGGTTGATGAATTCCGAGATCAGCAGGGAAGACCACAAGGTTTCTCCTGATTCATGTAGCTGCAGGGGCTGGCGAACCCAAGATTGGCAGGTCAGAGAGCAGGGCTCTGCTCACAGGCTGTGAAGATCGACGAATCCTAAATTCAGCAGATAAGCTGACAGTCCCAAGAACCAGAGATGAGATGACAGGAGGCAGCCGC
>NW_004443978.1:237327-298430 GCF_000243295.1 Trichechus manatus latirostris | reverse complement strand
ATCCAAAGAGAGCAAAAAGCCAGAACATCTGCTTATATTCAGATGTGGGCCACACCCGCAAGGAGACTCCCTTTCATCTGATTGGCTACTCACAGTATATTCAATCACGGGAGTGATCACATTAAAACACTGAGAATCATGGCCCAGCCAAGTTGACACACAATCTTAACCATCACAGTCCACCCCTTGTCAACTTGGCACATGTACACAGCTCCTTAAACCACACATAATCTCTGCATAAAGATAATTAGAAACTCATACTTGGGCCTAAAATGATACAACTAACATGCATACAATTGAAAACACACTAGCTCCATTTACAGCTTATATTTTATAAGTGAAGGAAACAAAAATATTTGATGTACACATACAAAAGCAGAAATACTCATAACAATTACAGTCCCTATTTCTGCAACTGGTCACGAGGCTGTAACTGGTATTTAGAACTACCTTCTTCCACCACCCATTCTGTATTCCCTTTGCCCTCAGCAAGCACCTTGGCTGGTCGTGGTTCTTTGCAGCACGGCTTTGCTCCAAAATCCTAAGGGTCTGCACTGAGATTCACCAATAGGGGATGGCCAAAGACTCCAAACAGCATCTCTATCTGACACTGACATTTCAAGCACCATTGGATCAGCTGGATCATATGGACCAAGTGGCAGAGCAGCTTGCACAGCAGCCTGAACCTGTTGCAGAGCCTTCTCTTATTCTGGGCCCCACACAAAACTAGCAGCTTTTTGAGTCACTTGATAAATAGGCTGGAGTAGCACACCCAAATGAGGAATGTGTTGCCTCCAAAATCCAAAGAGGCCCACTAGGCATTGTGCCTCCTTTTTAGTTGTGGGAGCAGCAAGATGCAATAACTTATCCTTCATTTTAGAAGGAATGTCTTAACATGCCCTACACCACTGGACCCCTAGAAATTTCCCTGAAGTGGAAGGTGCCTGAATTTTTGTGGGATTGATCTCCCACCCTCTAGCTCGCAAAAGTTTCACCAATAAGCCCTGAGTCATTGACGCTTCTTCCTTACTAGGTCCAGTCAGCATACTGTCATGAATGTAATGGACCAGTGTGACGTCTTGTGGAAGGGAAAGGCGATCAAGGTCCCTGCGTACTAAATTATGACACAGGGCTGGACAGTTGCTGTAGCCCTGAGGTAGGCAAGTGAAGGTGTATTGTTGGCCTTGCCAGCTGAAGGCAAACTGCTTCTGGTGGTCTTTTGAAACAGGTATGGAGAAAAAGGCATTAGCCAGATCAATACCTGCATACCAGGTTATCAGGAGATGTATTAATTTGCTCAAGCAGTTTAACTACATCTGGAACAGCAGCTACAATTGAAGTCACCACCTGGTTAAGTTTTCAATAATCTACTGTCATTCTCCAAGATCCATCTGTTTTTTGCACAGGCCAAATAGGCGAGTTGAGTGGGGATGTGGTGGGAATCACCACCCTTGCATCCTTCAAGTCCTTGATGGTGGCAGTAATCTCTGCAATCCCTCCAGGAATGCGGTATTGCTTTTGGTTTACTATATTCCTAGGTAGGGGCAGTTCTAATGGCTTCCGCTTGGCTTTTCCTACCATAATAGCCCTTACTCTATTTGTCAGGGATCCAAGTGGGGGTTCTGCCAGTTGCTGAGTATATCTATTCCAATTATGCATTCTGGAACTGGGGAAATCACTACAGGATGGGTTTGGGGACCCACCAGACCTACTGTGAGAAGGACATGAACCAAGACTCCATTAATAACCTGACCTCCATATGCCCCCACTCTGACTGGTGGGCCACAGTGATGTTTTCAGTCTCCTGGAATTAGTGTCAGCTGGGAGCCAGTAACCAGTAATCCCCGAAAAGTCTGATTGTTTCTTTTTCTGCAATGAACAGTCACTCTGGTAAAAGGCCGTAGATCCCTTTGGGGAAGGCTGGGAGAAAGATTAACAGTAAAAATTTTTGGCAGTGTATTGGAGTCCTTCCTCAAGGGGACCCAGCCTCCCTTTCATTCAAGAGGTTGTGGGTCTTTAAACTCTCTCAAATCTGGGAATTGATTGAGGGACCGTGACTCTCTATTCTGGCAATTCAAGTTAGACTGCTGTTCCCCTGACCTAGAATTCATCTGTTTGTATAGATCAAGTAAATATTTAGTAGATTTCTTATCTATTTCACTCCTAGGGACACCATGACTAAGTAGCCAACACCATAGGTCCATACCAGTCAGAGTATTCTGATTATTGCTTTGACTGCTCTGTCCATTAGTGTAACCATGCCCACCCTGTCTTTGTCGATTGAGTGCAGCCACTTGGCCCCTACTGCCATGGGGTTCAGTCAGCCCCACTGCAGTTATGTGCCCCATTGTAGTTATGTGCCTTAATTCAGTTAGGGCAGCTCCCACTGTCAAACCTGACTTACATAAAATGGCAATCACAGCAGTCTTCAAGGATACTGGAGCTCCCTTCACAAATTTGTTCCTCACAGTGGTGGTAAAAGCTGCGTCCTCTGGGCACTCCATGTGTGGGTGTGTGGGTCTCACCTGATAAATCCACTCTAGCATGCCAATTTCCCTAAGCCTTTGGATACTTCTACAGTATACCAAGGCAAGTCTGGTACTTCAACTTGATTTAGTGTCAGCCACCTCTAATCCATGCCTCAGCAACCCCAACCAAATAAACTATAAGATCCTTTCCTGACTTCTCTAGCTGAAACACTGAATGAAAAATCTGTGCTTAGTGGACCCATATCAATAAACTCAGACTGATCCATCTTTATGTTCCTTGTGCCATTATCCCACACCCTTAATAGCCATTCCCACACATATTCTCCAGGTTTCTGTTTGTACATATTAGAAAAGTCAAGTAGTTCTTTTGGAGTGTAGCATACCTCCTCCTGGGTCACACTTTGTACTTCATCTTTTGGGGCTCGCTGGGACTTAAGCCTAGTTATAGGTCTAGAAGCTAGAATCGGTAGTATGGAATTGTTTTGAGAATATTCAGCATCATCTTGTAAAACATCTGCCTCAGGCGATGCCCCAGGCAATGACTCAGGCAAGGGCTCTTTAGAGGCAGTGGGGCTAGAGCTAATCTCATTAGACGGGAGTGGAGGCGCTAATGGTTTTTCTGGGCAGGGTGGTTTAGCAGACAAACACGAACTAAACTCTACAGATGGGACTGGTTCTACTGGTAGGAGTGATTCAACAGAATTTATGGGCTCAGTGTCCCCAGCTTCCTGATTATCTGCCCATATGTCCCCATCCCAAGTTTCAGGATCCTATTTCTTCCCAATCAATGCCCTTACTTTAACTTCAGACACTTCTCGAGGTTTGCAATTGAGCTGGCGTTGTAATTCAGCCACTCTTACAATAAGACTCTGGGTTTGGTTTTCAGCAATTTCAGCTCTGTTACTACAAGAAATATGGCTTTCTTTCAATGCCCAAGTGGAAGGTTTGAGGTCATGTATGTGGCACTTGAGCTTTGACTCTGAAGCCCTGAGCATATCTCTTTCTTTCACCAGTTTGTCTAGAGAACGTAGGACAAACCAACCAGCTTCCTTATACTACTCATTCTGACAAAGCTGTAGAAAGATATCACACATGTGTTCACCCTGAGCCTCGCCTTTCACCAATACCTGATCTACTGATGGTGATATTTTGCGTATTTGTATCGCCACCTTGCTCCATGGACTAGCTGTGACCTCTTTACTGTTAGAAGCAGAGTCATCAACGTCTTTAAGACTAACCAGATTTGAGGACCAATTTAGAAAACTCATCCTTACAATTTTGTTTCTCTAGAACCACTCCTGGTACCAAATGTCTTAGGCTGAGTTCTCTAAGAGAAGCAAAACCAGTAACGTGTATAAATATACATATATAGAGAGATTTATATCAAAGGAAACTGCTCACGCGACTGTAGAGGCTAGAACGTCCCAAGTCCATGGATCAGGGTAGATGCCTCCCAAGTCACACAGTCACAGAAGCTGGCATGCCCAACATTGGCAGGTTGGAGAGCAGGGCTCCAGCTCACAGGCTGTGAAGGTTAATGAATTCCAAGATCAGCAGGCAAGACCACAAGGTTTCTCCTGATTCACGTAGCTGCAGGGGCTGGCGAACCCAAGATCGGCAGGTCAGAGAGTAGTGCTCCACTCACAGGCTGTGAAGATTGACGAATCCCAAGTTCAGCAGATAAGCTGACAGCTGAAGTCCCAAGAACTAGAGATGAGATGACAGGAGGCAGCCGCAGGATCCAAAGAGAGCAAAAAGCCAGAACGTCTGCTTATATTCAGATGTGGCCCACACCCCCAAGGAGACTCCCTTTCATCTGATTGGCTACTCACAGTATATTCAATCATGGGAGTGATCACATTAAAACACTGAGAACCATGGCCCAGCCAAGGTGACACACTATCTTAACCATCACAGCATGCAATGACAACAACACTGATCTGGTAAATGCTTTTTTTTTCAATTCCTGTTAGTAAAGACTACTAGAAGCAGAAGCAGTTTTCTGTCAGCTGGTAAAGCCAGCAATACACCTGCACTATTATACCTCAAGGGTATATCAATTCTCCAAAACAAAAACAAAAGCAAAAAAAACCCAAACCCGTTGCCTTCAAGTCAATTCTGACTCATAGTGACCCTAAAGAACAGAGTAGAACTACCCCATAGGGTTTCCAAGGAGTGGCTGGTGGGCTCAAACTGCTGACCTTTTGGTTAGCAGCCATAGCTCTTAACCACTATGCCATCAGGGCTCGAGCCCTATGTAATAATTTACTGTGCAAGGACTTTGATTGCCTTTCCCTTCCACAAGACATCACACTGGTCTATTACACTGACATCATGATTGTCTAGTGAGCAAGAATTAGCAACTACTTAGACTTGTTGGTAAGACATTTGCATGCCAGATGGTGGAACATAAACCAAAAAAAAAAAAAAAAAATTCTGGCGCCTTGCTTCTCAGTGAAACTTTTAAGGGTCCAGTGAAATGGGGCATGTAGAGATATTCCTTCTAAGGTGAAGGATAAATTGTTGTATTTAGCCCCTTCTACAATTAAAAAGGAGGCACAATGCCTAGTGGGCCTCCTTGGATTTTGGAGGCAATATATTCCTCATTTGGGCATGCTACTTCAGCTTATTTCCCAAGTGACCCAAAAAGCTGTTGGTATTGAATGGGGCCTAGAAGAAGACAAGTTTGTGTAACAGCTCCATACTGCTGTGCAAGGTACTCTGCCACTTGAGCCATATGATCCAGCAGATCACATGGTGCTTGAAGTGCCAATACCAGATAGAGATGCTGCTTGAAGTTTTTGGCAGGTCCCTATTGGTGAATCACAGTACAGACCCGTAGGATTTTTGAGCAAAGCCATGCCATCCTCCAAAGATAACTACTCTCATTTTTGAGAAACAACTTTTGGCTTGGTACTGGGCCTTAGCACAGACTGAAGGCTTAACCATTGGACACCAAGTTAACATGTGACCTTAGCCACCCATCATGAACTGGGTTTGTCTGACCCACAAACTCATAAAGCTGGGTGTGCACGGCAGCACTCCATTGTCAAATGGAAGTGGTATATAAGAGATAATCCTTCAGCAGACCCTTAAGACACAAGTTACATGAGGAAGTAGCCCAAACGCCCATGGAGACCACTCCTGCTACATTATCTTCTCTCTTTCAGCCCTGCACTTGTGGCCTCATGGAGAGTTTCCTACAATCTTGCCAAGAAAATTAAAACTCAGGCCTAATTTACAGATTAAAAAACCCAAACCCACTGCCATTGAGTTGATTCCGACTCATAGGATCCTACAGCACAGAGTAGAACTGACCCATAGGGTTTCCAAGGAGCAGCTGGTGGATTTGAACTGCTGACCTTTTGGTTAGCAGCAGAGTTCTTAACCACTACACCTCGAGGGCCCCAGTTTACAGATAGTCCTGTGTTTTGATGCAGGTACAACTTGAAAGTAGACATGTGCAGCACGGTAAGCCCCTTTCTGGGACTTCCCTGATGGACAGGGGTGAAGTGAAATCCTCCTAGTGGGCAGAACTTCAAGCAGTGCACCAGGTTGTTCGTTTTGGAAGGAGAAATGGCACAGGTGTACAATTTTATATTGATTCATGCGCTATGGCCAATGGTTTGGCTGGATGGTCAGGGACTTAAAAGAAACATGATCAGAAAATCAGTGACAAGGAAGTCTTGGTAAGAGGTATGCGGCTAGACCGCTAAATGAATAAAAAACATGAAGATACTTGTGTCACAAATTGGTGGCAGATTGACTACAATGGATCACTTTCATCATGAAAGGGGAAGCGTTTTATTCTTGCTGGGATACATACTTATTCTGGATATGGATTTTCCTTCCCTGCACACAACGCTTCTGCCAAAACTAGCATTCGTGGACTTACAGGATGCCTTATTCCCAGTCATCGTATTCCACAGAGCATTGCCTTGGATCAAGGAACTCACATCACAGCAAGTAAAGCACATCAATGGGCCCATGCTCACAGAATTCACTGGTCTTACCACATTCCCCATCATTCTGAAGCAGCTGGGATGATAGAAGGGTGGAATGACCTTTTAAAGACTCAATTATGGCACCAGCTAGGTGTCAATATCTCACAGGGCTGGGTCAATGTTCCCCAGAAGGCTGTATGTGCTCTAAATCAGCATTCAATATATGGTGCTTTTTCTCCCATAACCAGGATTCAGGGGCCCAGGAATCGATGCACGGGAATGCGACTGGAACCACTCACTGTTATTCACTAGCAAAATTTTTGCTTCCTTTACCCCCACCCTATGCTCTTCTAGTCTAGATGTTTTGGTTTCAAAGGGAGGAAGTCTTCCACCAGGAGACACAACAATGATTCCATTGAACTGGAAGTTAAGAATGCCATCAGGCCACTTTGGGCTCCTTGTGCTTCTGAATCAACAGGCAAAGAAGGGAGCTACTATATTGGATGGTGTCACTGATCCTGATTACCAAGGGGAAATTGGACTGTTATTACACGATGGAAGTAAAGAAGAGTATGTCTGGAATACAGGAGATCTCTTAGGGCATCTCTTGGTACTACGACGCTGTGATTAATGTCAATGAAAAGCTACAACAACCCAATTCAGGCAGGACTACTAATGGTTCAGACCCTTCAGCAATGAAGGTTTGGGTCACCCCACCAGGCAAAGAACTACAACCAGCTGAGGTGCTTGCTGAGGGCAAGGGGAATACAGAATGAGTACTGGAAGAAGGTAGTTGGAAGTAACAGTGATGACCACATGACCAGTTGTAAAAATGAAAAGTATAACTGTTATTTCTTCTGTGTTTTGGATACATTCGTGTATGTATGTGTGCGCATGTGTGTATGTGTGTTTATGTATATTCCATATTTTTACACAAATAACGTGCACATTCTACATTTTTTTGCCAAGCGCACCCTTCCCCCAATGAGGTATTTTCTTAAGCACGCTATGCCAATTTTTTTTAGAGTAACATGTAAACAAAATTAGCATAGTCTGCTTACAGGAATACTTCACAGGGGAAAGGCACATTTGGCAAAAAAATAAAAAAAACAGAATACGCATGTTATTTGAGTAAAAATATGGTATATCAAATACCTTTGTTTTCTTCTTACTCCATTACTTATCACAAAACATAAGATGTATTAACTTTGCATCCTCTCTGGAAAGGGGTTGGTGTATTTTTGTTTGTACATAAGATAGTTGTATCATGTTAGGTAGAAGTATGACTTTATTACTCTCTATTTGGTGATATGTATGGTTTAAAGAGATGTGTCAAGTTGACAAGGAGTGAACTGTGACGGTTAATTTTATGTGTCAACATGGCTAGTCTACAGTACCCGATTGTTTGGTAAAACACTAGTCCAGTTACTGTTATGAAGTAGTTGTTGTCAGGTGTTGTCAAGTTGATTTCGACTGATAGTGACACAACGTGACAGAGCTGAATTGCCCCCACAGGTTTTACTACACTGTAAAATTTACGGGAGCAGATTGCCAGGTCTCTTCTCCTGTGAAGCCACTGGGTGGGTTAAATCGCTAACCTTTTGGTTAGCAGTCTCGTGCTTAACCACTGCATCACCAGTAGTTACATATGATTAAATCATCCGGCCTTAAGTAAAGCAGATCACTTTCGATAATGTGGGTGGACCTCTACCAATCAGTTGAAGACCTTAAGAGCAAAAAAGGAGTTTCCACAGGGTGTATTCTGCCTCCAGATTATAAACAGGTATTTTGCCAGAACACTCACTCTTTATACGTCCAGTCACCTGACTTAGGGATCTAGAGATTTTGGGACCAAAGCCTGCAGGAATCTCCAGCCTATCCATCACCTGATCTACAGATCTTGAACTTGTCAGTTCCTCACAGTCATGTAAGCCAATTCCTTAAAATCAATCAATCTCTCTCTACACACACACACACACACACACACACACACACACGCACCCCTCTCTGCAGAACCCTGGTGGCGCAGTGGTTAAGGACTCAGTTGCTAATCGAAAGGTCGGTAGTTTGAATCCACCAGCTGCTCCGCAGGAGAAAGATGAGGCAGTCTGCTTCCGTAAAGATTTATAGCACTGGAAACCCTATGGGGCAGTTCTACTCTGTTCTATAGGGTTGCTATGAGTTGGAATCAACTCGACGGCTGTGGGTTTGGTTTGGTTTTTTGGTATATATATCTGTCTTAGGGTTCTCTAGACAAATAGAACTAGTAAGAGATATCTATTTCTTTAGAGAACCCTAAGACAGAGAAAAATTCTTTCTCATCCAAATTTAAAATTCTTGAGGTAAAGAATTTTATCACTGGTAAAGAAACTAGAGGACATAACATAAAATAGACATGGAAATTCCCTACAAAAGTCACAAAAATGTTAGGCCACATTAACTTTTTAACTTGAAACTAGAACTTGATAATGCTACTTTAACAGGAAATAGGAATAAAAACAAGCATACACTAATAGCATTCAAAAAATTATCTTGTTAATTCAAAAATTTTAATATTGTTTCTTCATTTTTATAACTGAATTACTGTATTAATAACTAACATTTGTAAAGCATCATATGTTAGTTCCTATAAGGAAACTGGATATTTGGTATTTGAACTCAAAAGCCAATCCAATCTCCTGGATAAAGGATTTATATTTTCTTTTAATCTTCCTAAAATCTTCCCATTTAGTTTCTGTTATACAAAATAGAGACAACTACCTGAGTATTTCTGGCTTGGCCCCTGCTTCTCCCAAAACCTCTACAGAACGCTACACCTAAACGAGCACTGTGTGAGCTCTGCTGTCTATAGGACAAAGGAGAGGAGCAGCAAGAACTCTGCAACAGAAATAGTAAGCCACCCCTACCACGTGGGAAGGGACTGTATAGAGTGATGGGGCCAGGGGCAGACATATGCAGAGCACTCAAGAGGTATCAGTAGGTGTCAGCACTTCATTTGACATGTTACCAAGAGGAAAGAAAGGTGACCTTCAAGTGAGACCCAAGAGCACTTATGGGAAGCAGAGTTATAAATGAACCAAACAAGGCCCTGGTTCTCTACAGCACAGGGACTCCACCCCTCCCTCAGACTGTTTCTGAGATGTGGTTCCACTACGTAGGAAGTCTCCTGGATGCCCTCCTTCCTTTGTAGGTTCAGATGAGGGAGAAGCAGCTCTACGCATATCTTGCTGTACTCCCCTGGTTCTTCCAGCTCCTTTCCTCAAAATCTTAATTTATTCCAACACCTAACTTGCTTTTTTGGAATAGAAATTCAGGGCTTTCAGATAGGATGGGTAGGGAGACAGATAGACAGACACACATCTCTGCCAAGTGGGAGTGATAATCAGAAAAGGTGATACTCCTGTTTTTGCTTGTGAGTGTCTGCCTCTCTTTCTAAAATCCTTCACCCAAATGTGTTAGGAGAAGCTTCCGGGTCACCACATTTGTCTGATGGAATTATATCTCAGAGGAGCTGCTTTTCAGGACGCATGTCACATAACGGAAGTCAGAAACTTCAAGTTACTCAAATTAATTTTTTTCTTTGATGATGTTCCAATATTGATAATATTTTCCTACCATAATTTAAACTTTCAAAATTGTTCCTGCACACACAATGTATGAGGTGAAGAAGGGCTTGGCAACAATATGATTTGTTTGTTCAGCAGAGCCTGCAATCTGAATTTGGGCACAAACGTTATTTGTTTGGTTTTGAATTTTCCAAGCTGTCAAAAATAGTAGGAAAACCACATCAGCTGTTTATATTGCTTAAATAACCAGACTGTCAACATCCTAAAAATGTGCCTTTTGCTCATCCGGGTCCCAAATGGAATTCCAGGTGATACTGAGAGGAGCTAGAACATTATCAAAATACATTGGATACAGGGTGGGGCAAGATAATGGAGTAAACAGTTGCTCCCATTTAACCCACCACAACTAATAAAAACAGGGGAGAGGAGGAATGGGGTTGGCAGAGAAGCTGAAAGTTTCTGGCTTCTGGCATCTGGAAACCTCGGCTCACTGTGGCCATTTCGGAGGGGGACAAAGAACACCCTAAAAGAATGCAGGATGGGAGTTAAACTGAGGAAAGTGTAGTCCAATTAAGGCGGTGCAGATTGGCTATGGGAAATCACAAGCAACACACTTGGGAAGGGGTAGAGGGAAGCTCAGATGATGCGAGTGCTTGCGAGTCTCTTGCTGAGACCAGAGACAAGTGGGCACTAAGACCTGGGTCCACAGAAGAGTCACGGGATCCATTCATTACCCAGGGCAAGAAAAACACAGGTAACACAGTGGGAAACAAATGGCTCCCTACCTCCAACTAGGCACCATGGGAGAGCCTGCTTAGGGTTGCTCATGAGGGAAAGACATAAAGCACTCCCTACCCTGGCCTTGGGAAAGCCACTTCCCACCACTTCCACCTGTGGCTAATGGAAAATTCCCATGCATGTGCAATTAATCACAGACGGAAAGCTGTGCCCCAGTCCTACAAAGGGGAAGTGAAGGAATCCAACCCCAGGAGTGCAGTCATCTGGGGAAGGCTACAGTTAACTCCACAGAAGACAAAGGGACCCTCATACATCAGGTAAAATCAGCCACCTTAGGGAAAACCTGCCAGAGTAAGCACCCAGAGACTTAAAACTTTCCAAAATGCATAAAAGCTACAGAGACTAGAATCCTATAGTACCAAAAACAAACAAAAAAACAAAACCCATTGCCATTGAGTCAATTTCAACTCATAGTGACCTTATAGGACAGAGCAGAACTGCCCCATACGGTTTCCAAGGAGTGGCTGGTGGATTCGAACTGCTGGCCTTTTGGTGAGCAGTCAAGCTCTTAACCACTGTGTCACCAGGTCTCCAAGAATCCCACAGTAACAGAGAGAAATCCTCAGACAGAACTGTTGACACAGTGCTGGAAGAAACAAAGGGCCAGCATGCCCTCTAGTGTAACTTAGAAAATGATAATGGAGGTAAACCTAAGGAAAAAAAATTCCTTGAAACAAAATTCTGAATTCCAGAGTATCACAATAAGATATAAAAATGTCCCACACTGAACAAAAAATAATAAAACACACAAGATCACAAAAGACTGGACTAATCAAAAGAAAAACATGAAGAAGCAGAAATTTCTCCTATGGAAATCAGGATAATGGAAAAAACAGAAGATTCAGATAACAATGTTAAGTGTGTTTAAAGAAAGCAAAGAATACACAGAAAACAAACTAATGGAGATTAGGAAACAAAATGAGAGACTCAATAAGCAGATCAAAAACAAAAAATAAAGAAAAAAATACTGAAACTGAAGAATAAAATAACTGAATTAGAAAATGCAAGAGAAACATTCAACAATAGATACAAGAAGACAAGACAGAATAAGTGAACTAGAAGACAGACTAACTGAACTTATTAAGACTCAAGAGAAAAGAACAAAGAAATGTGAACAAAGCCAAATGGAAATGTGGGATTCAATTAAGAAATCTGATATACGAGCTGTGGAATTCCAGAGCATCATGACAATAACAAAAGAAACAGAAAGAATTTTTGAAGAGATAATCATAGAGAATTTCCCAGACCTGAATAAGGAAACAAGCCTGCGAATACAGAAAGCTATGCAAATGCCAAACAGAAGAAATACAAAGAGATCCACTCCACCACACATTGTAATAAAATTCCTGAAAACTGAAGGAGAAAATTCTGAAAGCAGCAAGATAAAATCAAAATATAACATATCAAGGGTCTTTCATAAGAATTAGTGTGGATTTCTCCCCAGAAACAATGTCTCCCCAGAAGACAATGGAGTGAAATATATAAAATACTGAAGGAAAACAATTGCCAACCAAAAATTCCTTACCCAGCAAACCTGTCATTCAAAAATAAGGAGGAAATCAAGCATTCCCAAATAAAAGAAGCTCTGGGAGCTTCTGTTACCAAACTAGATCTGCAAATATTATTTAAGGGAGTTCTCCAAATGGAAAGGAAAGAATATTAAACAAATACTGCAATATACACATGGGGGAAATAAAAAGGCAAAGAGTTCCACAAGTAATACAACATCAAGTGCATAAGAAATAAGTACAAATTAAACCTATTGGATACAGGATATGCAATGCTGTCAATAGAGACTCACCAACAAAAAAGGGGGAGGGAGGACCAAACAGGAATAGTTCTAGTATGTTAGTGTTGTATGTTACTTGTTGTTTGTATGTTAAATGTTGCTGCAATTGCAAGTTGTATAATGTAATATTTGTGGTAACTACTTAGAAAACATACACAGAAGAAAAGAAGGAAAAAATAAAAACAGCTCATCACAAAAAAAGGCAGCTAAATACATACTCACACCAAAAAAAAGAAAGAAAAATAAGAATCAAAAGACAAAATAAATCCATCCATCTACGGACAACTGATTTTCAACAAGGGGTCAAAGTCTATTCAATGGGGAAGAAACAATCTCTTTTAATAAATGGTGCTGGTTAAACTGGATACCCATTTGCAGAAAAATTAAACAGGACCCACACCTCACACCATATGCAAAAACTAATTCAAAATGGATCAAAGACCTAAATATTAAACCTAAAACTATAAAGTTCCTGGAAGAAAACATAGGGAGAAAACTATGGGAGTTAATTTTTTTTTTAAGTAGGCTAACAAACATAACTACAAATGTACAAAAAGCAGAACATAAATTAGATAATTGAGACTTCATAATAATTAAATGGAGCCCTGGTGGTGCAGTGGTTAAGAGCTACAGCTGCTAACCAAAAGGTTGGCACTTCGAATCCAGCAGCCGTTCCTTGGTAACCCTATTGGGCAGTTCTACCCTGTTCTATAGGGTCGCTTTGAGTCTGAATCGACTTGATGGCAATGAGTTTGGGTTTTGTTTTTTTTCAATAATTACATATTTATGCTCATCTAAAGACTTTATCAAAATAGGAAAAAGATAACCTATAGACTAGGAAAAAAATCTTCGGAAATGACATAACAGATAACGGTCTAACCTCTAAAATATATAGAAAACGTCAACAACTCAACAACAAAAAGACAAACAACCCAATTAAAAAAATGGGCAAAGACCATGAACAAACCCTTCACCAAAGAGGACATTCAAGTAGCCAACATGAAAAGATGCTCACAATCATTAGCCATTAGAGAGATGCAAATCAAAACTATAGTGAGATACCATCTCACCCCAGCTAAAATGGCACTGATAAAAAAAAAACAGATAACTAATTTTGGCAAGGATGTGGGGAGATTAAACCCTTATTCATTGCTGGTGGGACTGTAAAATGGTACAACTATGGAAAATGGTATAGAGCTTCCTCAAAAAACCAGAAATAGAAATACCTTATGATCCAGCAATACCACCACTAGATATATATCCTAGAGATCTAATAAAAGAGACATGGACAGACACATGCACACCTATGTTCACTGCAGCATAATTCACAATAGCAAAAATATGTAAACAACCTAAGTGCCCATCAATAGATGAATGGATAAGCAAAATGTGGTACATATATACAATGGAATCCTACATAACCATAAAGAACAATGATGAGTCTGTGAAACATATTATATCATGGATGGACCTGGAGAACATAATGTTAAGTGAAATAAGTCAATCACATAAAGAGAAATATTGTATAATCCCACTTTTATAAAAGACAAGAATACACACACATACACACACAAACACACACACAGAAACCAATGTTCATTGGTGATTACCAGGGATGGGTGGGAGGGTGAATCACTCTCTAGATCATAGATACTTGTTATTGTTGGTGATGTGAAAACAGCACCAAATGTGGGTGTAATGAGCACAGCTTGATCAAAGTAAATGAATTACTCTAAAGCAAAGAAGACAAGCAGGCAGGCAAACTAGAGTACTAGAAATAGAACAATCAGAATGCAATTAAAGAGAATGCTGACACATTGTGAAAAATGTTTTAAGTGAACAATCTGTGTAAAAATTGTCAAATGGGAACTTAATTTGCTATGTAAACTTTCACAGAAAACACAATAAAATATGATTTAAAACAAACTACACACACACACATCTGATGATTAAGTCCATAAAGAATTTTTAAAAAGGCATAAGTGAAACAGAGTGGCCAGTTTAATTGAATCAGAAATCTTTAACAATGAATGACAGTGCCTAGTAGACAGATGAAGCCATGCTGCAGAAGCCATGGTGCTTCCAAAGCACGGTGCACCATGGGAAGGGACACAAGGTCCATTCACCTGACTCTCCCTAGGCAGCAGTGAGGGTTTTTTTTATTGTTGTTTCTTCACTTGTTTTTTCCCAAGAGCCAATTCAGGAAAATTTATAGGCTGGATTGTCTTTTCATTAAAAATGAAAATAGATTTAATGAACCCTGTGGAAAAAATGGTCTTTCCTGGAAGTTATCCAAATCTCCTTGATTTGGAGACCGTCAACAAGACAACAGGCACTGCTTTCAGCATTCACATGTTAACATCTGAGCACATTTAAGATTTTGGAGCAGGGGTGAGGTGGTATTTTAGACTGTGAAAGCAGGTTGTGATTTAGGCTCTAGATCACCTTCTAGCTGACCTTGAATTTCCTATGAAAAGAACTCTCTGTGTTCGTATTTTCTATCTGGCCCAGATGAAATCACAGGATGCCTCTGAACATGGGTATCCTTTGTTCTTGCAACAGCAGTTTATAATAGTTTCATCCAGCAGCTAAGTGAATTTCAAGCTCTGAAATTTTATGAGACAATCTGCCCTTGAGGTACTCTGAAGTTGTCTTTCTCTCAATGATTTACCAGCGTGTTAGCTGCTTGCAGATCCAACTGGGTGTTTTTGTGAACCACATACCAACCCTCTCCCATGCTCTACTCCAAGACAAATCATTAAAACATTTCTTCTGGAAAAACAAAACAAAAACCTCTGGAAGTTACTCTACTAAAAAAAGTAATCTTTAAAGAAACTTTCTACAATGTAGAATGTCCACCAAAGACAAAATGCTATTCCATTTCCTAATAATTTTACTTTCACAAATATATTTTATTTATCAAATGCCCATAATAAGCCAACTATACTCGTCAGTGTTTTTCTTTATAATAATGAATCAAATACCCACCCTGGCAAAATGGTCACTTCCAAGAAGTGTTTGCAGAAGGATGGGCAGCTGCTTTTCCAGATGAAGCTTAAGGCAGAGTTGGGTCAGCTCCTCTCGGTCCAGAAAGCCAGTCCCAGTGGTGTCGCAGCTGCTGTAGACCTCCTTGAGTTGTAACACATAGTGGTTCTCTTCTTCATCCATCCCATAGCAGGCTGGACACACCAAGAGAAAAGGAAAAGCATCAGTCCATTTTTATTGTCATACCTCTTCACTCTTGGCCAAGGTGGTGGGCCAGGTGAGGGCAGGGGCTACAGCATCAGTATCCCTTTTTGGTTGAAGTAAGGTTGGGAGGAATCAACTTCCCCTTTGCAGGAGAGTCCAGAAGTATGTACCAGAGAGCTAGGATAGAAAGTTTGGTCCTTCATTCATCATTTACAGGAATCAGAATTTTATTTGTTTTCTAATTTTCTTCTATTATAGAATAATTAGAAAGTAGAGATAAATATAAGGAAAACTAAAATCATCCAAAACTCCACTACCTTAAAAAATCTACTACCTAAAGGAGAAGTGTGCTGTCGCAGTATGGGGAGAGCAATTAGGGTCACATAACAATGAATGTATAAATTTTTGTATGGGAGACTAACTTGAAATGTAAACTTCATTTAAACTACAACAATAAAAAAAAATTAAAAAAAAAAAAAAACGCTAGATACAGAAGTACCATACGATCCAGCAATCCTGCTCCTTGGACTATATCCTAGAGAAATAAGAGCTGTCACACGAATAGATATATGCACACCCATGTTCATTGCAGCACTGTTAGTGATAGCAAAAACATAGAAACAACCTAGGTGCCCATCAACAGATGAATGGATGAACAAATTATGGTATATTCACCTAATGGAATACTACACAATGGATAAAGAACAACGATGAATCTGTGAAACATCTTATAACATGGAGGAATCCGGAGGGCATTATGCTGAGTGAATTTAGTCAGTCACAAAAGGACAAATATTATGTAAGATGACTATTACAAGAACTCAAGAAAAGGTTTAAACACAGAAGAAAACATTATTTGATGGTTACGAGGGTGGGGAGGGAAGGAGAGGGTTATTCACTAACTAGACAGTAGACAAGAGTTATCTTAGGTGAAGGGAAGGACAGCACACACTACAGGGGAAGTCAGCACAACAGGACTAAACCAAAGCTAAGACGTTTCCTGAATATAACCAAACACATTGAGGGACAGAGTAGCAAGGGTGGGGGTCTGGGGACCAGGCTTTCAGGGGACATCTACGTCAACTGGCATAACAAAGATTATTAAGAAAATGTTCTGCATCCTACTTTGGTGAGTGGCATCCGGGGTCTTAAAAGCTAGCGAGCAGTCATCTAAGATGCATCAATTGGTCCCAACTCATCTGGAGTAAAGGACAATGAAGAACACCAAAGATACAAGGAAAGTACTAGCCCAAGAGACAGAAAGGGCCACATAAACCAGAGACCGCATCATCCTGAGACCAGAAGAACTACAACTAACACCAATGACCACCCTGACAGGGAACACAACAGAGAGTCCCTGATGGAGCAGGAGAAAAGTGGGGTGCAGAACTCAAATTCTAGTATAAAGACCAGACTTAATGGTCTGAGACTGGAGGAACCCCAGAAAGCATGGCCCCCGGACTCTCTGTCAACCCAGAACTAAAACCATTCCCAAGGCCAACTCTTCAGACAAAGATTAGACTGGACTATGAGACATAAAATGATACACGTGAAGCATGTGCTCAAGGAGATAAATGGGCAGCTCCTGTCTGGAGGTGAGAAGAGAAGGCAGAGAGGGTTAGAAGCTGGTTGAATGGACACGGGAAATCAGGGGTGGAGAGGAGGAGTGTGCTGTCACAGTATAGGGAGAGCAATTAGGGTCACATAACAATGTATGTATAAATTTTTGTATGAGAGACTAACTTGAATTGTAAACTTTCACTTAAAGTACAATAAAATAAAATAAAAAAATCCACTACCTTAAAAATTCATTATTGATATTTTGTTGAATATACATTCTGATTTTTCTCTATGCATATACCTGTGTTTTTTTCCTTACAAATACAAGCAAGGTCTTTATTCTTTATATTTCAAACAAATAGTAAAAATTTTTACTAAAGCTCTTATAATAAGAAAAAATGAAAACGCCAATAAAAATATACAGAGGATGTTAATAACCAAATTACAAAAGAAGGAAAACATACAGTTAATAACCATCTTAAATGTTCAAATTAAAACTAAGAGATACTATTTATGACTGACAAATTATCAAGGCAAAAACCTTTCAGTGAGAACTGAGCCATCACAAGAAGGGGGATCGCATATTTAGCTGGAGGGAGTATCAATAAGCAAACATTTCTGGGGAGTATTCTGTCCACATATCAAGACATTTAACAACATTTTTATTACTTGATCCAGCTATTTTACTTTCAGAAGTATACGTAAAGAGACAGAGCCATAGACAAAGATATGATTTAATCACAAATTTTTTTATATAAGGATAGAAAAGTAAATAACCTAAAATATCTAACAAGAGACTAGTTCAGTAAATTATGGTGTATTTATATAATAAAATATTAGTCTTTAAATCACATTTCTCAAAAATATTTAATAGAATGGCAAGTGTAGTTGGTAAAATATTGAGACAAGATAAAAACTGTTGATAATAATAACAGCTAACACTTCCTGGTCACTTTACATGCAATAATTCATTTATGACTTACAACAATTCTACCAAGAAGGTTCTACAACTTTCTGTGGGAAAACATATATTTTTTTTAAATGCACCAAAATGGTAAGAGATGTTTTCTTGGTATTATACATCTGTATTTCCTATTTTATATATTTTCATAATTTTCAGATTTTATAACAAGTAGAACATCTCTGTATTCAGAAAAATGTTATTAAAACATGAAAAACATTAAACTCTTAAAGGAATTAGGATGAATCATATGAAACTGGCAATATGTGGCCATTGTGACATACAAAAATGGCAATCTCATGTGGCTCAGACTATTATATAGGCATAGGACCTACAAGATTAATTGAAAAAAAGAGGAAATATGATAAGTAAACAACCATGGAAAGTTGGTCAAGCTCACTGCTAATCAAATAATTTGTAAACATGAAATAATGAAGCAACATCTTTTACTAGTAAGGCACAGCATAATAAATGGCAATTAAATACAAAAATAATTTTTAAATGGCTAACTGTGATCTCTGAAACATTGCTCTCATAGGGCGGACAGTGTGCATCACAAGCACTGTGCGAGGGCTAAAATCTTTTAAGATCAACCTCTAGCGGAAAAACAGCAAGCTTATCACCACCCTAAACTGCTTACTCAGGGGAAAAAAAAAACAAAAACAAAATATATATATATATATATAGTGAATGCCATAAAAACAGTGTTGACATTGGGTAGAATCTTAATAGTGATTTTTCACTGTGACTGAAAGCTGTGAAAACAGCCAGGGTCCACAAGAGAAATTGAACAAACTGGTTCATGGTCTCAGATTTTACGTAGGTATAAAACGATAAGGAACCTGTTGAACAATCTGTACGGGCTTGTCCTATTTGCTAATCAAGTTACTTATTCCCTTCTCAGACCTGAGTACCTGGAAATCAAGAAAGGATGAGGAGGGAGGAAGCTACGAGCATCTGCACCTCTTTACACTGTTTTGACAAGGTAACCACAAACAGCACAAAAATGAAAATGAACAGAAAGACATAGATACAATAAATCAGAAAATAACCTTTCTAAGTTAACGTCTGTCGATCTCCTCACTTGAAGCAGGTCTCCCTTCCTGCCTGGCATGCTTTAGCCTTACTGTAGACAAGAGCTATCTGTGGTGACCTCATGTGTCTCAAAGTAGAACTGTTTTCACCAGGGTTTTTAATTGCTGTGACCTTTTGAAAGTAGATGACCAGGTCTTTCTTTCAAGGCGCCTCTGGGTGGATCTGAACCACCAACTTTTTGGTTAGTAGCTGAGCACTTAGCCATTTGCACCACCCAGGGACTCGGTTGTTTGTTTGTTTTTTTAACATGACAAGAGAACAAAACAGGAAAGAGACAACTGGTAGGATTTAATATCTGCAAGACAGGGAATCAGTGCCTGAAGGGTAATAAGGGACTAGAAGAAACAGACTGCAACAAAGCTTAACAAACTCAACTCTGCTGTGCTGCTCGAGCAAAGCTGGCCATTCTCTGACTGTGCCTTTCTCTTGCCACCCCTGCAGGACTTACTCTGCTGCCCTGGTGCCTCCAAGGAAATGAACAAATCCTGTTTTGAAAATTTCTTCACTTTTTTTGTTTCATCTTTGGTTGTAATCAATCCAAGCAATTAGAAGTATGTATGTATATGTACATATATACATACACACACACACACAATTCTGTCCCTTTACCCTAACCCACTTCCCAGAGGGGTAATCACTGACTAGTGTGTAGCCTTTCAAACTATTTCCAAATCTGTACAACAGACATACACACGTACATATGCAGTATACATACACATGCCTTTTTATATAAACTACATATTGTTTTGCAACTTTTAAAAAAAAAACTTGATTATTTAAGAGACTTTTTTTTTGTCAGTACACATATTGTTTTATGACATTGGTTAACAACCCCAGGACATGTCAACACTCTCCCTTCTTGACCTTGGAGAACCTTTTTTTTTGGTGAAAATATACATAGCCAAAGTTACAGCATTTCAAAAATTCATGTACAATTCAGTGACGTCGATTACATTCTTCCTGTTGTGCTGCTATTCTCACTTTCCTTTTCCAAATTATTCCATCACCATTATCTTCAACTCACTGCCCCCTAGGCTTCCCATCAAACCTTTTGAGTTGCTGTTGTCAATTTGGTCTCACATAGATAATTCTTTTTTTTTTTTATACCTTACATGAAGGTTTGCAGAACAAATAGTTTCTCATTAAAGTTAGTACACATATTGCCCTATGACAATGCTTAACAACCTCACAACATGTCAACACTGTCCCTTCTCAACCTTGGGTTCCCAATCACCAGCTTTCCTGTCCCCTCCTGCCTTCTAGTCCTTGTCCCTGGACTGCTGTGCCTCATTAGTCCCATTTTGTTTGATGAGGCTGACCATCCCCTGGCTGAATGGTGAACTTTGGGAGTGACTTTACCACTTAGCTAAAAGGGTGTCCGGGGGCCATACTCTCGGGGTTTCTCCAGTCTGTGACGCCAGTAAATCTGGTCTTTTTTTTGTGAGTTAGAATTTTGTTCTACATCCTTTTCCAGCTCTGTCCAGGACCCTCTACTGTGATCCCAGTCAGAGCAGTCAGTGGTGGTAGCCGGGCACTATCTAGCTGTACCGAACTCAGTCTGGTGGAGGCCGTAGAAGCTGTGGTCCATTAGTCCTTTGGACTAATCTTTCCCTTGTATCTCATTCTCTTCATTCCCCCTTGCTCCTGAAGGGGTGAGACCAGTGGAGTATCTTAGATGGCTGCTCACAGGCTTTTAAGACCCCAGATGCTACTCACCAAGGTAGAATGCAGAACATTGTCTTTATAAACTGTGTTATGCCAACTGAGCTAGATGTTCCCTGAGACCATGGTCCCCACAGCCCTCCACCCAGCAATTTAGTCCCTCAGGGAGTTTGGAAGTGTCTATGGAGCTTCCATGACATTTCCTTGTACCAGCTGTACTGGCTTTCCCAGTATTGTGTACTGTCGTACCCATTACCAAAGTTACCACTTATCTATTGTCTATTTAATCCCCCCGCCATCTCTCGTAACCAACAAAGATTGTTCCTTTTTGTGTGTAAACTTCTACATGAGTTTTTATAGTAGAGGTCTCATACAATATTTGTCCTTTTGTGATTGACTTATTTCACTCAGCATAATGTACTCCAGTTTCATCCATGTTATGAGATGCTTCACAGATTCATCAATGTTCTTTATCTTTGCATAATACTCCACTGTGTGTATGTACTATAGTTTGTTTATCCATTCATCTGTTGATGGGCATCTAGGTTATTTCCATTTTTTTGCTACTGTGAACAGTGCTGCAATGAATATGGGTGTGCATATGTCTATTCATGTAATGGCTCTTATTTCCCTAGGATATATTCCTAGGAGTGGAATTGCATTTTGTAGTGCTTTCTTTTCTGTGGCGCTGACATTTACTTTGTTCCTCTTACTCTCCGGTGCTGAGTTCCTTTTGTTTTGTGGATTTTTTTTTTCACTTCTTCTGTTCTTGTAAGTTTTGTTTTTACTGAGACTTTATGTTTTTCTTCATTCTGATAAGCAGGTTTGTTAACTTTCTTTGTGGTTACGCTGGAATTTACCCTTATCTTCCTAGATTTGAACCAGTCTATTATTACTCGGTATCGCCTTGCCTTCCTCTCCATTAGAAGGTTCTATACCCACACCATTTATTCCCTCTTTTATTGTTCTGATGTTGTTGTCATTTACAGATTAACCTCTCTCGTTCCCTGTTGTAATTCTTTTGGTTTTGCATAGTCTTAAGAGTTCACTTCCTAGGTTGGTATCTGGCTAGTACAATCCTGTGTCCTATATTCAGCCTGTGGTCTGATGTTGTTTGTTCTCAGATCAAAAGACTCCCTTTAATAAGTCTTGTAAGTTTGGTTTGGTTTTTACATACTTTCTTAATTTCTGTTTATCTGGAAACGGCCTAATTTCACCATCATATTTGAATGAGAATTTTGCAGGATATATTATTCTTGGCTGGCAATTTTTTCTTTCAGGGTTTTATATACGTCATCCCATTGACTTCTTGCCTGCATGGTTTCTGCTGAATAATCCGAGCTTAATCTTATTGTTTCTCCTCTGTATGTGACTTTCTGTTCTTCTCAAGCTGCTCTCAGGATTCTTCGTTTGTCTTTGGTTTTAGCCACTGTGATTATGATATGTCTTGGTGATTTTCTTTTGAGGTCTATCCTATATGGGGTTTGTTGAGCTCTTTGGATGGTCAGCTTTTCATCTTTCATGATATTGGGGAAGTTTTCTGTCAGCAATTCTTCAATGATCCTCTCTTGTGTTTTCTGTTTTCTCCCCCTGTCCTGGAACTCCGATCACTTGCAGATTTTTGCCTTTGATTGTAACCCACATAATTCTCAGGGTTTCTTCATTTTTCTTTCCTCTTTTTTCTGATTTTTCCTCAAACAGAGTTGTATCCAAGTGTTTGTCTTCAATTTCGCTGATCCTATCTTCCATCATTTCAAACCTGCTCCTCAAGGCCTTCTATTACACTGTTTCTTTCATCTTGTTTATCTTTTGGATTTCTAATTGTTGTTTTTGTATGATTTCTAGTTGTGAATTTATTTTAGCATTTTTTTCCTGTATTATTTTCTTGAATTCGTCCATTTTTTTGTCTGTATTTTCCATTAATTTGCCTGCCTTTTCCATGAATTTGTCTATTTTTTCCTCATTTTTGTCTGTTTTTTGCTTCAAGTCTTGGATAATTCTGAATATTAGGGATTTGAATTCCCTATCAGTTAGGTCTAGTGTCTTTTCTTCTACTGGGAGGTCATCTGGTGTTTTATTTTGGACACCTACTGGAACCATCCTGTCCTGTTTTTGTAAATGTTTGATATTGTCTGCTGTCTTTGGGGAATTTAGTGGTTATTCTCCTTGTTTATTGATTGTAGATTTGTTTAGTCCTGCTTTTTTGTTTTATTTGGTTATGTCTGAGCAGGTGGGCTGTGCGTTCTTTGTTGTTTGCTCGTCTGTGGGCACAATACGTTTCACCTCCTTCTCCAATGGGCAGGGTCAGTCACTCAGGTAGGGTACAGCAGGGCAGGTCCAGCTGAAATGGAGTTGCTGGGATGTGTTGCTTGTGGCATGTACCAGGGCTGACAGTGTGTACCGGGAATCAGTGCAGGGCAGATTCCAGTAGGCTGTGCCGGTGTTGCTTGAGAGTGTGATGTTCAGCGCACGCTGCAGGTAGGCAGGAAGGAGGGGGTAGATTGTGATGTCTGGAGCTAAGACGGGTATGGGAAAGAGGAGAGAGAGAAGAAAGAACAGGAGCCAAAAACATACACACAAAGAAAAAAGAGTGCTAAGGGAGCTTGCTATTGGAGTGGAGACATGAGAGAATGAGAAATGAGGAAAAATAGAAGTAAAAAAAAAAAAAGAAAAAGGGTAAAAATAATGAATAAATTGAGAAACTGGAAATGAAGAAACACAAAAAGGGAATAAGAGAGAGAAGAAAACAAAACAAAGAAACAAAAAAACCCCAAAACCAAAAATGAAAAAAAGAAAAAGAAATGCCCCCAGGGATGTCCCTCTACATCTGCGCAGAGTAAGGAAGTAGCTTCCAAGCCACACAGTATTGCTCAGCTAGAAGGGACTCCCAAACCGAGAAAAGAAAAAGAAAACAAACAAACAAATCAAAACAGAACAAATCAGAGCAAACAAAAATCCCCGGGGGTCCTACCAGCATGGCAGCACAGTCCAGGAAGCAGTTTCACAGTCAATCGGTGTTTCGCAGACTTTCAGCAAGAAGTAAAAGATGGCACACGGAGCCAGGTATTTGAGAGAAAGGAGGGGGAGGTGGTGAGAGGTAAGGAAGAAATCAAAAGAAGTGGAAAAAGGCAACACCAGCAGCCAACAAAAGGCACTCAGGGAGCCGGCCAGTGCGGATGGGTGGAATCCCAAGTAACACCGGGGTGCTTCCCGTCCAAGAGACTGTGGCTGCAGGAAGCAGAGGAGGCTAAGTGGGGGTGAAGAAGGGTAGGGATTGGGAAAACCTATATCGCTGGTGACTGGTTGTTCTGTCTCCTGCTGGATGCTCCGTGAAGCTGCTTTCTCATACCCTCCATTTGTTGATCTCCAATAGGAGTCCAAGATGGTGGATCCATGCTGCGGTAGCTGATAGGGGACCTCTGCATGTATCTCTCCTCGCTCTCTGTTCTCGGTCAGTTTTTTATTCCATTCGGTGCTTGGTGACTCTGTTTGACTCAGTTTTTCTGATCTTTGCTGCAGAGGGACGACATGGTGCTTCTGACTATAGCGCCATGTTGCCCAGAAATATTTAAGAGATCTTTTCATGTCTTTCTCATTTTTTAACATGGTTATACACTGTATCGTTATACAGATTCAACAAGGTATCAAAGTATTATCTTAGAGAATACTCTCTAGGTGGTTTCCAGTTTTATTCTCTTACAAAACATTATGCAGCAAACACTGCTGTTCATGCCTCTTTGTTAGTCCTGAAAATGGTGAACTGATGACTGTCTCCTCCTAAACTGTCAACAGCAGGAAGCATGCCTGTGACAAGTTTCAGGATCATTCCCTGGAAAACAACTAAGTGGCTAGGCTGTTTTCCAAAGGTCACAGCTTAAATAAATCTATTTATCTCCCAGCTATCGGCAAGTCCTGCATCAAAGCCAATTTGGGATGCCCCAGTCCTTAGTCTCAGTTCTGCATACCCCAGAAGTTCTTTTTATCTAGTGAATGGCACAAAAAGGAAATGTAAGATTCTTGCCAAGGTCTAACTTTCCCTTTCTACATAGAAAAAAAAAAAACACCACCTACTGCCCTCGGGTCAATTCTGACTCAGATTCCCCACAGGGCTTCCAAGGCTGTAAATGTCTATGGAAGCAGACTGCCACTTTTTTCTCCCGTGGAGCTGCTGGTGGTTTCCAACAGCCAACCTTTCAGTTAGCAGTCAATCGCTTTAACTGTGCCATCAGGGCTCAAGAGGGGGAAAAAATCTCAAAGTGGAGCCTGGAGAGCCTTGGCTGTCCATGAAAGGAGCAGGGCACACATGTGTGCGGAACTCCGGTGATGAGCTCTCCAAAGTGAGAAGGTCAGCCCAGAGCCTGAGTGTAGACAAAGGGAGTCTATAGGGCAAGACTAAAGAAAACCCAACCCCACTAAATCTTGGACAGATTCAGGCTCAGACAACAGGGAGCCCCTCTGTCCTTTGTGGGAGGCTGAGTACCAGGAATATAGTTACAGCTAAGCTGAACCAACAGGCCACTTTGTCCATCATGAGGCAGGTGAGCTCTTGAGATCAGGAGGGACTGATGGCCACAGTCCACAGGCTCTGCAACTCTCCTCGGCCTTGAGTCAGAATTCGGAAGAGGTAAGAGGTACACAGGAAGGGGCTAGCCAATATCTCCCTGGATTCTCAGAGCCAGCCTCAGTGAAGGAGGCGTGACGTGCACCATTTCAGATTCCTCCAATGTCAGGAAAGTTTTGCACTTTCGGTGCTATGACCAACATTCTGTAATGAACCCACTGAATGGCAGCAATACATGATGCTGCAATTCAGCTTTTTCAGCATATGGTCACTGGCATATGGGTTCATTTAATCTCAGGCCTGGGATACACATCCCGGCAGCTCAGGTTGTTGCTATTAGTTGCCATCAAGTTGGTTCTGACTCATGGAGACCTCATGTACAACAGAAGGAAACACTGCACAGTACTGCACCATCCTCACAACCATTGGTATGTTGGAACCTACCGTTGCAGCCACCATACCAAACATGATGTCCTTTCCCAGCGACTGGTCTTTCCTGATGATATGTCCAAAGTAAGCAAGATGAAGTCTTGCCATCCCCACTTTTATGGAGCATTCTGGCTGTCCTTCCTGCAAGACTGATTTGTTCATTCTTCTGGCAGTCCATGCTATATTCAATATTCTTCACCAACACCACAATTCCAGGGTGTCAATTCTTCAATCTTCCAGCTTTTACATGCGTATGAGACAACTGAAAAGACTAAGGCTTGGGTTAGGAGGACCATAGTTATCAAAGTGACATCTTTGCTTTTTAAGACTTTAAAGAGGTCTTTTGCAGCAGATTTTCCACAGGCAGTATGTCATTCGATTTCCTGACTGTTGCTTCCATGGGTATTGATTATTGATCCAAGTAGAATGAAATTCTTGAAAACTTCGATTTCTTCACCATTTATCATGATGTTGTTTATCCGGCTAGTTGTGAAGATTTTCATTTTGTTTATGTTCAGGTGTAATCCATAATGAGGGCTGTAGTCATTGCTCTTCATCAGTAGGTGTTTCAAATTATCTCCATTTTAGGCAAGTTAGGTTGTGTCATCTGCATATTGAAGACTGTTAATGAGTCTCCCTCCAATCCGGATTCCAGTGTTCTTCATATACTCCTGCTTCTCAGATTATCTGTTCAGCATACAGACTGAATAAGTAAGGTTAAAGGATACAACCCTGCTGTATACATTTTCTGATTTTAAACCATGCAGTATCATGTTCTGTTTGAACAACTGCCTCTTGATCCATGTACAGGTTCTGCAGAAGAAACAATTAATTGTTCTGGAATTCCCATTCTTCATAATGTTATCCGTAACTTGTTATGATTCACACAGTCAAATGTCTTCGCACAGTCAATAAAACACAGGTAAACATCTTTCTGGTGTTCTCTGCTTTCAGCCAAGATCCATCTGACATTAGCAGGTGCAGTGTTTAGATGTTTAGAGCTGTGGCTGCTAACCAAAAGGTCGGCAATTTGAATCCACCAGCTGCTCCTTGGAAACCCTATGGGGCAATTCTGCTCTGTCCTGTTGCTAGAAGTCAGAGTTGACTCCATGGCAATGGGAATAGTTTTTTTTTTTTGGAGGGGGGGTAGGTTTATCTCTCATTCCACATCCTTTTCTGAATCTGGCTTGAACTTCTGGCAGTTCTCTGTTGCTGTATATCTCTAAGTGTTTTTAAATTATTTTCAGAAAAATTTTGCTAGCATGTGATGTTAATGATATTGTGCAACAATTTCCACATTCAGTTCAATTGTCTTTCTTTGAAATGGGCACAAATACGGATCTCTTCCAGACAACTGGCCAGGTAGCTGTCTTCCAAATTTCTTGACATAGATTAATAAGCACTTCCAGCACAACATCTATTTGTTGAAGCATCTCAATTGGTATTCTGTCAATTCCAGGAGCCTTGTTTTTCACCAAAGCCTTCAATAAAACTTGAACACCATTCTTCGGTACTGTGTTTCTTGATCATATGCTACCTCCTGAAATGGCTGAACATCAACCAGTTCTTTTTGGTACAGTGACTCTATTTCTTCCATCTACTTTTGATGCTTTCTGCATCATTCAATTTTTTTACCCATAGAATCGTTCAATATTGCTACCCGAGGCTTTTTCTCTTCGGTTCTTTCAGTTTGAGAAATACCAATCATGTTCTTCCCTTTTGGTTTTCTAACTCCAGGTCTTTGAACGTTTCATCGTAATACTTTTTACTTTGTTTTCACCAGCTGCCCTTTGAAACCTTCTGTTCGGCTTTTACTTCATGATTTCTTCTGTTTGCTTTAGCTACTCTTTGCTTAAGAGCAAGTTTGAGTCTCTTCTGACATCGGTTTTGATCTTTTCCATCTTTCCTGCCATTTGTGTGTGTGTGTGTGTGTGTGTGCGTGTGCATGTGTGTGTGTGTTAGGGTTAAGCTTATGTGTAGGGTTAGGATAATGGTAAGGGTGAGTCTTATGTTTAGGATTCATTTTAGTGTTAGTGTCGAATGTTATGTTACTGTTTAGGGTTAGGGTTTAGATTAGCGTAAGGGTTAGATTTGGGGTTAGGGCTTAATGTTAGGGTTAGTTTTAGGTTTAGGCTTAAATTTATGGGTAGGGTTTAGGTTTAGGATATTAGGGTTAGTTTTAGGTTTAGGTTTATTGTTAGGTTTTCATTTAGTTTTAGGGTTAGGGTCATTTTTATAGTTAGATTAAAGTTTAGTGTGGGGTAAGGTATAGGGTTAGATTTAAGCCTAGTGGCTAGGTTTTCATTTAGAGTAAGGGTTAGTATTATATTTAGGTTTATGTTTAGGTTGAGGTCCAATGTTAGGTAACTTAAGTTAACTTCCCTTCTATTCCTATCTTGTTAAGAGTTTTTATCAAGAAAGGGTGCTGCATTTTATCAAATGCTTTGTCTGTGTTAACTGAGATCATACTATGGTTCTTTCTTTTAATGTGGTGTAGCAACATCATGATAAAGGGAGAAAAGGAGACTGAAGTTGTCAAGGATTGCATTTTACTTGGATCCACAATCAACACCCATGGAAGCAGCAGTCTACAAATCAAATGACCTACTGCACTGGGAAAATCTTCTGCAAAAGACCTCTTTAAAGTGTTAAAAAGCAAAGATATCAGCTTGAAGATTAAGGTGCACCTGACCCAAGCCATGGTGTTTTCAATCGCCCCATATGCATGTGAAAGCTGGACAATGAATGAGGAAGACTGAAAAACAACTTTGAATTGTGGTGTTGGAGAAGAATATTAAATATACCATGGACTGCCAAAAGAACAAACAAATCTGTCCTGGAAGAAGTACGACCATAATGCTCCTTAGAAGCAAGGATAGGGAGACTATGTCTCACATACTTTGGACACGTTATCAGGAGGGATCAGTCCCTAGAGAAGGATATTATGCTTGATAAAGTAGAGGGTCAGCGAAAAAGAGGAAGACCCTAAAGGAGATGGATTGACACAGTGGCTACAACAATGTGCTTAAGCATAACAATTCTGGGCATGGTGCAGGACTGAGCAGTGTTTCGTTCTGTTGTACACAGGGTGGCTATGAGTCAGAATTGACTCGACGGCACCTAATAACAACAATTAATGTGGTGTATTACACTGACTGATTTTCTAATGTTGAACCCCCCTTGCTTTAGTGAGATTTATTTGGTGTTTTAATTTGCTGTTGGATTGTTTGCTAGTGTTTTGTGGAAAATTTTGGCACATATATTCATAAGTGATATTGGTTTGTAGTTTTCTTGTGGTGTCTTTGTCTGGCTTTGGTAACGGGGTAATGCTGGCTTCACAGAAAGAGTTAGAGAGTATTCCTTGGAAAGTTTGAACAGGATTGGTGTCAGTTCTTCTCTGAATGTTTGACAGAATTCCCCAGTGAAGCCATCTGGTCCAGACTTTTCTTTGCTGGGAGGCTTTTTATTACTGATTCAATCTCTTCACTTGTTATGGATCTGTTGAGGTTTTCTATTTCATTTTGAGTCTGTTTAGGCATATTATGTGCTTATGGGAATTTGTCCATTTCATCAACGTTATCAATTTTGTTGCAGTACAGTTGTTCACAGTATTGTTATGATTCTTTTGCTTTAATTGGGTCAGTTGTAATGCCTCCACTTTCATTTCTTATTCTGGTTATTTGCAGGAAAAACTCTGTTTTTCTGTCAGCCTAGCAAGAAGTCTGTCAGTTTTATTGATCTTTTCAAAGAACCAACTTCTGGATTTGTTAATTCTCTCTATTTTTCTGTTCTCTATCTCATTTATTTCTGCTCTGATCTTCATTCTTTTTTTCTAGTAGCTTCAGGTTTAGTTTGCTCTTCTTTTTCTAGTTCCCCAAGCTGTAGTCCTGTCTTTTTAATGACTGTCTGTGATGGTTACGATTGTGTGTCAACTTGGCTGGGCCATGATCCTCCATGTTTTAGTGTAAAAACTCCCATGATTGAATATACTGTGAGTAGCCAATCAGATGTAAGGGAGTCTCCTTGCGGGTGTGGCCCGCCTCTGTATATAAGCAGACGTTCTGGATTTTTGCTCTCTCTGGATCCTGTGGCTGCTTCCTAAAGTCTCATCTCCCGTTCTTGGGACTTGAGCTGTCAGCTTATCTGCCGAACCCAGAATTCATCGATCCGCACAGCCTGTGAGTGGCAGCCCTGCTCTCCGATCTTCCGATCTTGGGCTTGCCAGCTTCTGCAGCTGTGTGACTTGGGAGAGGCCTCTACCCTGATCCATGGACTTGGGACATTCTAGCCTCTACAATCACGTGAGCTGTTTCCTTGATATAATCTCTCTCTATATATGTATTATTTATACACTTAACTGGTTTTGCTTCTCTAGAGAATCCAGCCTAAGACACTGTCTAAGGCTGGGTTCTCTAGAGAAGGAAAACTAGCAAAGCGTATAAGTACACATACAGAGATTTATATCAAGGACATGACTCATGCTGTTGTAGAGGCTGGTACATCTCAAGTCTGTGGGTTAGGATAAAGGCTTCTCCTGATTCACACAGCCACAAGGGCTGGCGAACCCAAGATCAGCAGGTCAGAGAGCAGGGCTGTTGTTCACAGGCTGCAAAGATCGATGAAACCCAAGCTCGGCAGTCAAGACCACAGATAAGTTGCTGGGTGAACTACCAAGAATTGGAGGTCTGACAAACAGGAGCCAGCTGCAGCATCCAGAGCAAGTAAAAAGCCCCCAAGCCTTGCCAGAATGTCCACTTATATTCGATGCAGGTAACAATCCCAAGGAAACTCCCTTTCACCTGACTGTCTACTCACAGCAGATTCCATCATGGAGGTGATCACAACATCATACGACTGCCAAACCACTGAGAATCATGGCCCGGTCAAGCAGACACACAACCTTAACCATCACAGTCTACCCCGTCAACTTGGCACCTCTATGCATCTACTTAAAACTTACATAATCTCTGAATAAAAACAATTATAAAGTCATACTTGCACCTAACATGATGCAATAAACACAAATACAACTGAAAATGCACTGGCCCTGCTTACATCTTGTATTTTATAAGAAAACAAAAATATTTTATGCATACATACAAAGCAGAAATATTCGTAACAATTACACTCCTCACTTCTACAATTGGTTATGTGGTCGTAACTGGTATTTAGAACTACCTTCTTCCACCACCCATTCTGTATACCCTTTGCCCTCAGCAAGCACCTCAGCTGGTCGTGGTTCTTCTCCTGGTGGGGTGACCCAAACCTTCACTTCTGAAGGGTCTGGGCCATTAGTAGTCATGTTGGAATTAGGTGGCTATAGTTTTCCACTGACTTTAATCACAGGGCATGGTAGTACTAAGAGACATTCTAAAGGATCTCCTGCATTCCAGACATACCCTTCTTTACCTCCATTATGTAATATAAATCCAATTTCCTCCGGGTAATCAAGATCAATCACACCAGCTAATATGCTGACTCCCTTCTTTGCCTGTTGATCCAGAGGCATAAGAAGCCCAAAGTGGCCAAGTGGCATTCTTAGCTTCCAGTTCAGTGGAATGAGTGATGTGTCTCCAGGTGCGAGCTTTCCTGCCTTTGGAACTAGGACCTCTAGGCCTGCACAGCATAAGGTCACAGGGATAGGAAGCAAAAATCTTGTGAGCGGGTTAGTAGGGTAACAGTGAATGGTGCCACTCCCATTTCCACCTGTTGATTCCTGGACTCATAAATTCTGGCTATGGGGGAAACAGTATCATATACTGGATGCTAGTTTAGAGCATATACAGCCTCCTAGAGAACACTGCCCCAAGAATGCAAGGTATTGCCACCTAGCTGGCACCATACTTGTAGTGTTTAGAAGGCCATTCCATGGTTCTATAAAGCCAGCTACTTCAGGATAATGGGGAACGTGGTAAGATCAGTGAATTCCATGAGCATGGGCCCACTGGTGCACTTCATGTGCGGTGAAGTGAGTCCCTTGATCCGAGGCGATGCTGTGTAGGATACCATAATGGTGGATAAGGCATTCTATAATTCCATGGACAGCAGTTTTGACAGAAACATTGCATGAAGGAAAGGTAAATGCATATCCAGAGTAAGTGTCTATTCTAGTAAGAACAAAACACTGCCCTTTCCATGATGGAAGTGGTCCAATGTAATCAACTTGCCACCAAGTTGCTGGCTGATCACCGCAAGGGATGGTGCCATTTCGGGGACTCAGTATTAGCTTCTGCTGCAGGCAGACGTTGGCACTCAGCAGTGGCTGTAGCCATGCTGGTGTTGTGGAGTGGAAGTCCATGTTGCTAAGCCCGTGCATAACCTCCATCCTTGCCATCGTGGCCACTTTGTTCATGAGCCCACTGAGCGATGACGGGAGTAGCTAGGGAAAGAGGATGACTGGGTTCCACAGAATGCGTCATCCTATCCACGTGATTGTTAAAATCATCCTCTGCTGAGATCAATCTTTGGTAAGCATTCACATGTGACACAAATATCTTCACTTCTTTGGCCCATTCAGAGAGGTCTATCCACATACTTCTTCCCCATAAATCCTTGCCTCCAATTTTCCAATCATGTTCCTTCCAAGTCCCTGACCATCTGCGCAAACCACTGGCCACAGCTCATGAATCAGTATATAATTGCACATCTGGCCATTTCTCCTTCCAAGCAAAGTGAACAACCAGGTGCACTGCTCAAAGTTCTGCCCATTGAGGGGATTTCCCTTCACCACTGTCCATCAGGGAGGTCCCAGAAAGGGGCTGTAGTGCTGTCGCTGTCCACTTTTGAGCGGTACCTGCATATCGTGCAGAATCATCTGTAAACCAGGCACAAGTTTTCTCTTCCTCAGTCAACTGATCATAAGGAACTCCCCATGAGGCCATAGATGCAGACTGGGAGATGGAAGGTAATGTGACAGGAGTGGAGACCATGAGGATTTGGGCCACTTTCTCATGCAACTTACTTGTGCCTTCCGGTCCTGCTCAGGCCCGATCTCGTATATACCACTTCCATTTAATGATGGAGTGCTGCTGTGCACGTCCAACTTTATGACTCTGTGGGTCACACAACACCCAGTTCATGATGGGCAGCTCAGGCCACGTGGTGACTTGGTGTCCCATGGTTAAACGTTCAGTCTCTACAAAGGCCTAGTAACAAGCAAAAAGCTGTTTCTCAAAAGAAGACTAGTTATCTACAGAGGATGGCAGGACTTTGCCCCAAAATTCTATGGGTCCGCTTGTGATTCATCAGTAGGGGCCTGCCAAAGACTCCAAATAGCATCTCTATCTGCCACTGACACTTCAAGTACCACTGGATCAGCTGAATCACATGGCCCAAGGGGCAAAGCAGCATGTACAGCAGCCTGAACCTGTTGCAGAGCCTTCTCTTGTTCTGGGTCCCACTAAAACTAGCAGCTTTTCAAGTCACTTAATAAGTAGGCTGGTGTAGCACACTCCAATTAGGTGTATGTTGCCTGCAAAATCTGAAGACACCCACTAGACACTGTGTCTCCTTTTTAGTTGTGGGAGGAGCCAGATGGAATAACTTATCCTTCCTCTTAGAAGGAATATCTCAACGTACCCTACACAACTGGACTGCTGGAAATTTGACTGAGGTGGAAGGCCCCTGAATTTTTGTGGGATCAATTTTCCACCCTCTATCATGCAAATGTTTTAACAATAAGTTCAGAGTCTTTAACACTTCTTCCTTACTAGGTCCAATCAGCATAACGTCATCAGTGTAAGGGACCAGTGTGATATCCTGTGGAAGGGAAAGGCGATCAAGGTTCCTGAGGAGTAAATTATGACATAGGGCTGCAGAGCTGATGTAGCTCTGAGGTAGGCAAGTGAAGGTGTATTGCTGACCTTGCCAGCTGAAGGCAAACTGCTTCTGGTGGTCCTTCGAAACAGGCATGGAGACAGATCAATAGCTGCATACTAGGTACCAGGAGATGTATTAATTTTCTCAAGCAATGAAACTACATCTGAAACAGCAGCTGCAACTGGAGTCACCATCTGGTTAAGTTTCTGATAATCTACTGCCATTCTCCAAGATCTATCTGTTTTTTGCACCGGCCAAATAGGCGAGTTGAATGGGGACATGGTGGGAATCACCACCCCTCATCCGTCAAATCCTTATGGTGGCAGTAATCTCTACAATCCCTCCAGGAATGCAGTACTGCTTTTGGTTTACTATTTTCCTACGTAGGGACTGTTCTAATGGCTTCCACTTGGCTTTTCCTCCCATAATGTCCCTTACTCCATTTGTCAGAAATCCAATATGGGGGTTCTGCAGTTGCTGAGTGTATCTATTCCAATTATGCATTCTGGAACTGGGGAAATCACTACAGGATGGGTTCAGGGACCCACCAGACCTACTGTGAGATGGATATGAGCCAAAATTCCACTAATAACCTGACCTCCATATACCCCCACTCTGACAGGTGGGCCACAGTGATGTTTTGGGTCTCCTGGAATTAGTGTCAGTTCAGAGGCAGTATCTAGTAATCACTGAAAAGTGATTATTTCCTTTTCCCCAATGAACAGTCACTCTCGTAAAAGGCCGTACATCCCTTTGGGGAAGGCTGGGTGAGAGATTAACAGTGTAAACTTTTGGCAGTGTATTGTAGTCCTTCCTCAAGGGGACCTGGCCTCCCCTTCATTCAAGGAGTTGTGGGTCTTTGAACTTGCTCAAGTCTGGGAATTGACTGAGGGGCCATGACAATTCTGGCGATTCGAGTTAGACTACTCTTCACTTGATCTAGATTTCATCCACTTGTACAGATCAAGTAAATATTTAGTAGCTTTCCTATCTATTTCACTCCTAGGATGCCATGACTGAGTAGCTAACGCCATAAATCCATACAAGTTGGACTATTCTGATTACTGTTTTGACTGTGCTGTCCATTACTGTAACCATGCCCACCTTGCTTTTGTTGACTGAGTACTGCCACTTGGCTCCTACTACCACAGGGTCTAATCAGCCCCATTGTAGTTAGGTGTCTTAGAGCAGTTCCCACTGTCAAATCTGACTTACATAAAATAGCAATCACAGCAGTCTTCAAGGATGCTGGGGCTCCCTTCACAAATTTGTTCCTCACAGTTGTGGTAAAAGGTGTGTCCTCTGGGCACTCCATGTGTGGGTCTGTAGGTCTAACCTGATAAATCCACTCTAGCAGGACAATTTCCCTAAGTCTTTGGATACCTTCTTCTACAGTATACCACGGCAGGTCTGGTACGTCAACTTGATTTACTGCAGGCCACCGCGTAATCCACGCTTCAGTAATCCAACCAAATAAACTATTAGATCCTTTCCTAACTTCTCGAGCTGAAACTCTGAATGAACAATCTGTGCTTAGTGGGCCCATATCAATAAACTCAGACTTATCCATCTTTATGTTCCTTGCACCATTATTCCACACCGTTAATACCCATTCCCACACATATTCCCCAGGTTTCTGTTTGTACATATTAGAAAAGTCAAGCAGTTCTTTTGGAGTGTAGTGTACCTCCTCCTGGGTCACACTTTGTACTTCACCTTTTGGGGCTCACTGTGACTTAAGTCTAGTTATAGGTCTCAAAGCCAAATTTGGTAGTGGGGAAGTGTTTTGAGAACATTCATCATTGTCTTGTGAAGCATCTGCCTCAGGCGATGCCCCAGGCAATGACTCAGACAGGGGATCTTTAGAAGCAGCTGAGTTAATCTCATAAGATGGGGGTGGAGGGACTACTGGTTCTTCTGGGCAGGGTGGTTTAGCAGACAAACATGGAGTAATCTCTTTAGATGGGAGTAAAAGGGCTGGTTCTGTTGCCAGGAATGATTCAATGGAATTTAGGGGCTCGGTGTCTCTAGCTTCCTGATTATCTGCCTATAAGTCCCCATCCCAAGTTTCAGGATCCCATTTCTTCCCAATCAACGCCCTCATTTTAACTTCGGGTATCTCTCAAGGTTGGCAATTGAGTTGGCATTGTAATTCAGCCATTCTTAGGATAAACCTCTGGGTTTGGTTTTTGGCAATATCAGCTCTCTTACTCAAGAAATAAGGCCTTCTTTCAAAGCTCAAGTGGAAACTTTGAGGTTATTTATCCAGCACTTGAGTTTTCACTCTGAAGCCCTGAGCGCATCTGTTTCTTTCACCAGTTTGTGTAGCGAAAGTAGGACCAACCAACCATTATACTTCCCGTTATGACGAAACTGTAGATAGGTATCACACGTGTTCACCCAGAGGCTCGTCTTTCACCAGTACCTGATCTATTGGTGGTGGTATTTTGCGTATTTGTATCACCACCTCATGTCATGGATTAGCAGTATCCTCTTTACTACTGGAAGCAGAGTGATCAACATCTTTAAGACTAACCAGACTTGAGAGCCAATTTAGAAAACTCAACCTTACAATTTTGTTTCTCTAGAACCACTTTTGGTACCAAATGTCTTAGGTTGGGTTCTCTAGAGAAGCAAAACCAGTAAAGCATATAAATATACATATAGAGAGATTTATATCAAGAAAATGATTCACATGGTTGGAGAGGCTGGAACATTCCAAGTCTGTGGGTCCGGTTAGATTCTTCTCCTGATTCATGTAGCCGCAGGGACTGGTGAACCCAACATCAGCAGGTAAGACCACAGGTAAGCTTCTAGGTCAAGTCCCAAGAACCACCGGTCAGACGAACAGGAGCCAGCTGCAGGATCCAGTGTAAGCAAAAGGTCCATGAGCCTTGCCAGAATGTCCACTTACATTTGATGCAGGCCACAGGCCCAAAGAAACTCCCTTTCAACTGACTGACTACTCACACCAGATCCCATCCCCCAATCACAACATCATACAACTGCCAAACCACTGAGAATCATGGCCCAGCCAAGTTGACACACAACCTTAACAAACATCACAATGACTTTTTATTGTCTTATGTCTGATGTCCTTGATATCATCCTACAAATCTTCTGGTCTTCAGTCAGTGTGTCAAAACCATTCTTGAGAGGGTCTTTAAATTCAGATGGGATGTATTCAAGGTCACACTTTGGCTCTCATGGACTTGATTTGATTTTCTTCAGCTTCAGTTTGAATTTGCATATAAGCAATTGACCGTCTTTTCCACAGTCAGCCCTTGGCTTTGTCTTGACTGATAAAATATTGAGTTTCTCCATCATCTCTTTTCATAGACGTAGTCGATTTGATTCTTATGTAATCTATCCGGTGAGGTCCATGTGTACAGTTGCTGAAAAAAAAAATTTTTGATGAGTAAGTTGCTGATGTTGCAGAATACTATCATATGATCTCTAGCATCATTCCTATTCAGCAAGTCTATATTTTCCAACTGTTGATCCTTCTTCATTTTCAACTTTCACATTCCAATTACCAGTAATTATCAATGCATCCTGATTACATGTTTGATCAATTTCAGACCACAGCAGTTTGTAAAAGTCTTCAATTTTTTCACCTTTAGCATTTGTGGTTGGTGCATAAATTTGAATAGTAGTCATATTAACCTCCCTGGAAACAGGGCTAGGCTGGGGTGGGGATGAGTAGAGGAGTGGCAGTGGGGAGTGGCATTGTAGAGTATGCCCACCCAGAAGTCTGGTACACTCCCCAGGAGGCCAGGCAAGCTCAAAGCCTTCCAAATATCTGGACTATCACAGTGAAGAGATCTGGAAAATCAAGGCTCGGCTGACTCCCACACATGTTCCTGTTACACAGAGAACCAGCTGAGCAAGTGGCACACCCTGCATGATTCTTTTTTTTGTTGTTCATTTTTGTGTTCAAGAGACTAATTTTTTAAAATGGGAAAAGGAATTCCAGTGACTTAATTTTTTTATTGCACTTTAGATGAAAGTTTACAGAAAAGTTTCTCATTAAACAGTACACATATTGTTTTATGACAATGGTTAACAACCCCATGACATGTCAACACTGTCCCTTCTCAACCTTGGGTTCCCTATTACCAGCTTTCCTGTCCCCTCCTGCCTTCTAGTCCCTGTCCCTGGACTGTTGTGCCCCGTTAGTCTCATTTTGTTTATGGGGCTGTCTATTCTTTGGCTGAAGGGTGAACCTCAGGAGTGACTTCATTACTGAGCTAAAGGTGTGTCCGGGGGCCATACTCTCAGGGTTTCTCCAGTCTCTGTCAGGCCAGTAAGTCTGATCATTTTTTGTGAGTTAAAGACTTTTGTTCTGCATTACAATCACAGAATTGAGGACAACCACAAAATACTGGGAATCATGGCCCAGCCAAATTGATACACACATTTTTTGAGGGACATAATTCAATCCATGACAGGAGGTTTCTCAAAAAACTGAAAATAGAATTACCATATGACCCTGCAATCCCACTGCTAGGAATATACCCAAGGGACTTGAAAGTAGCAACAAGAATACAGACATATATATGCCAATGTTCATTGCAGCACTATTTACAATAGCCAAAAGGTGGAAACCACCTAAATGGATAAGCAAAATGTAGTACATACATATAATGGAATACTACTCAGCCAGAAAGAGAAACACACTACGACATGGACGAACCTGGAAGACATTATGCTGAGTAAAATAAGTCAATCTCAGAAGGACAAATACTGTATGATCTCACTTATATAAGAAGACAAGAATAGGTAAATACATACAGAAAGAGACCAAAGTTTATCAGTGGTTACCAGAAGTGGGAAGGAGGGGGAAAAGGGAAGCCATTGTTTGGAAAGCAGCGAGTTTCTGTTTATGATGATGGGAAATTTGACATCAATTAAGGGTAACAGTGGTTGTTGTTGTTAGGAGCCGTCAAGTCAGCTCCGAATTACAGCAACCCAACGTACAACAAACGGAAACACTGCCAGGTACTGTGTGTGCCATCCTCACAATCGTTGTTATGCTTGAGCCCATTGTTGCAGGCACTGTGTCAATCCATCTCATTGAGGGTCTTCCTCTTTCGCTGACCCTCTGCTTTACCAAGCATGATTTCCTTCTCCAGGGACTGGTCCCCCAATAACATATCCAAAGTACGTGAGACGCAGTCTTACCATCCTCGCTTCTAAGCAGCATTCTGGCTATACTTCTTCCAAGACAAATTTGTTCGTTCTTCTGGCAGTCCAGGGTATATTCAATATTCTTCACCAACACCATAATTTAAAGGCATCAATTCTTCTTTGGTCTTCCTTACTCATTGCCCAGCATGCATATGAGACACTGAAAATACCACGGTCAGGCACACCTTAGTCCTCAAAATGACATCTTTGCTTTTCAACACTGTAAAGAGGTCTTTTGCAGCAGATTTGCCCAGTGAAACATGTCATTTGGTTTCTTGACCGCTGCTCCCATGGAAGTTGATTGTGGATACAAGTAAAATGAAATCCTTGACAACTTCAATATTATTTCCATTTATCATGACATTGCTTATTGGTCCAGTTGTGAGGATTTTTGTTTTACGTTGAGATGCAATCCATACAGAAGGCTGAAGTCTTTGATCTTCATCAGTAAGTGCTTCAAGTCCTCTTCACTTTCTGCAAGCAAGGTTGTATCATCTGCATATTGCAGGTTGTTAATCAGTCTTCCTCCAATCCTGATGCCACGTTCTTCTTCATATAGTCCAGCTTCTCAGGTTATTTGTTCAGCATACAGATTGAATAAGTATGGTGAAAGGATACAACCCTGACACACACAATACAATCGATTAATGTAATTGATATCACTAAGCTCTATACCTGAAAAATGTTGAATTGGCAAAGGTTGTGTTATATATTTTGTTATGAAAAAAAAAGCAGCTGTGAGGCTGCTTGTATACAACCAAACACCTCACAGGATTTGTTTTCTTGGTTTGGAGGTTTAGGATCATGGTTTCGAGGGACATCCCAATCAACTGGCCTAATATTGTTTCTCAGTACTTCTGTTCTATCTCCTAGTTCATTTTGCAGTGACTGGAGTCCTAAAAGCTAGCAAGTGGCCATTCAAGGTACAGCAATTGGTTTCCATTCACCTGAAGCAACAGAGGAAGAAGGAGAGTCAGGAATCGGAGGAGGAAATGGAACATGTGGCTAATGACCTCCATGAACAACTGCCTCCTTTGCCATGATATCAGAACCAGAGAGTGCCTGGCTACCGTTATTGAACGTTTTGATCAAAGATTCTATAGAAGAATCTTGATATAAAGGTGGGGGGAGGGGTGTGGATGCAAAACAGAATTATAAACTTCTCATGGAAGTAAGACTTTCTGGAGCCACTGAGGCTTGATGAACTCTGAAACTGTTGCCCTGAGATAATCTCTAAACCTTAAACCAAGGCTATCCCTTGAAGTCTTCTTTGAACCAAAAAACAGCTTATCTTAATTAGTAAAGTACGTCTACTTTGAGGATTGTGCTCTTTTAAAGAATTATCTACCTGAGATCAAATTGACAATGGCAACTTGAGGGGCTGGATGGGAACCTTAAGGGGCAGTTAAGTTTAAGATAATGGTGGTGGAAGAATTTGGAAAAGGATAGTGAGAATGGTAGCACAACTTGACAATGTGATTAATGTTGCTCAGTTGTACATGTAGAAATTGTTGAAATGGTTTATCTTCAACTGTGTATACTTTCACCAAAATAAATAAATAAAAAAAAATAGTACAAGGTACTGCAGGGAGAAAATGCTAAGTCACAGGATGAAGTGCCTGTAGCATCAGTGTGGTAGCCAGCAAGTAACGGACTCTGGGTGGCCTAAGGGAAAGGATCAGCAGGCCCCGTGCTGGACTGTGGCCAGTGGAGAGTGACTGGGGCAGGAGGTGGAAGCACTTGGTGTTTCACTCCTCAGGGAGAGGGCTCCAGTGCCTCAGGACACTCTGTCCCTTTTATGGTCGAGACTGGACTTCCCAGAGTCCTGGACAGCAGCTGAAAGGTGCTGTCTCACTCTTGGTTTTGCTGGCTCACACTCCAAGGCCCAGCCTCTCCCCAGTGGACAATGAAAAGCTGAGACCAGTGCCTGTGCCACTGATGGCTATGGGCCAGGGGTGGTGTCTTAGTTATCTAGTGCTGCTGTAACAGAAATGCTACAATGGATGGCTTTGACAAACATATTTATTCTCTCACAGATTAGGAGCCTAGAAGTCCAAATTTGGGGCACCAGATCCCAGGGAAGACTTTCTGTCATCAATCTTCCCCTGGTCCAGGAGCTTCTCAACACGGGGACCCCAGGTTCCAAAGGACACACTCCGTTCCTGGAGCTTCTTTCTTTGTGGTATGAGAACCCTATTTCTCTTCTCCCTTCTCTTTCCTTTTATCTCTTATAAGATAAAAGGTGATGCAGGCCACACCCTAGGCAAACTCCCCTTACAGTAGACCAGGGCTATGACCTGAGTAAGGGTGTTGCATCCCACCCTAGTCCTCTTTAACATAACCTAATTTTGCCTCATTAACCACAGGCAGACATTAGGATTTATAACATACAGGAAAATTACATCAAATCACAAAACGGTAGACAACCACACAATACTGGGAGTCATGGACTAGCCAAGTTGACTCACATTTTTTTTAGGACAATATAACTTAGGTTTTATTGAGGTTTTGCTATTTTCCAGGCACTGTGCTAAGCACCAATTTATCTCATTTAATGCACTATCATTACTTACCCAAGAGCCCTGGTGGCACAGTGGTTAAAAGCTTGACTGCTAACCAGAAGGTCAGCAGTTCAAATCCACCAGCTGCTCCTTGGAAACCTCATGGGGCCGTTCCCCACTCTGTCCTACAAAGTTGCCATGAGTTGGAATGGGCAGGACGGCAACAAGTATTACTTAGCCAATCCCCTACTTCTGACCATTTTAGTTGACTTAGCATAGATGACACACTGACACCATTAACCCACCTTGTGTCTTCCAAATGCAAGTTTTCATAAGGTATTTCATGAACATTTTGGTTTCTCAGCCAAGAGTTCTATTTCAGTTGGGTTCATTTCTGCAATTATTTGAACAATTTATTACATTCTGGCCACACTGTTATTACATGTATGAAAAATGAAAAAGTAAAAGTGCTGATGCAGTGATAAGACGTATTTAAAAACAACAACAACAAGAAACCTGTTGCTATCAAGTCAATTCCAACTCATGGCAACCCCATGTGTTAAAGAGTAGAACCACTCCATAGGGTTTTCTCAGCTGTTATCGAGTCAGATCATCAGGCCTTTCTTCCATGGTATCACCGAGCAGTTTCAAACCGCCAACCTTTAGGTTTTTTTCTCTATGTGTGTGTGTGCGTGTGTGTGTGAGAGAGAGAGATTTAGGTGAAAGTTTACAGCTCAAATTAATTTCTCATACAAAAATTTATACATATATTGTTGTGTGACACTAGTTGCAATCCCTGTAATGTGACAGTACATTCCCCCTTTCCACCCCGGGTTTCCAGTGTCCATTCAACCACCTCCTATCCCTTTCTGCCTTCTCATCCCGCCTCCAGACAGGAGCTGCCCATGTAGGTTTGTGTATTTACTTGAACCAAGAACCACACTCTTCACAAGTATTATGTTTTATAGTCCAGTCTAATCTTTGTCTGAAAAGTTGGCTTTGGGAATGGTTTTAGTTCTGGGTTAACAGACAGTCCAGGGGTCATGTCTTCTGGGGTTCCTCTAGTCTCAGCCAGACCATTAAGTTTGGTCTTTTTACTAGAATTTGAGTTCTGCACCCACTTTTCTCCTGCTCTGTCAGGGACTCTCTGTTGTGTTCCCTATCGGGTGGTCAATCGTGGTAGCCAGGCACCATCTAGTTCTTCTGGTCTCAAGCTGATGGGGTCTCTGGTTTATGGGGCCTTTTGTCTCTTGGGCTAATATTTTCCTTGCGTCTTCGGTGTTCTTAATTCTCCTTTGCTCCAGGTGGGTTGGGACCAATTGATGCATCCTAAACAGCCACTCGCAAGCTTTTAAGACCCCAGACGCCACTCACCAAAGTGGGATGCAGAACATTTTCTTTTTCCCAGTAAATTCAAATTTTATTCAGAATTCTTTAAAAAAAAATTTTATTGTTGTAGTTTAAATGAAGTTTACATTTCAAGTTAGTCTCCCATACAAAAATTTATACATACGTTGTTATGTGACCCTAATTGCTCTCCCCATACTGCGACAGCACATTCCTCCTTTCTACCCGATTCCCCATGTCCATTCAACCAGCTCCTAACCCTCTCTCCCTTCCCATCTCACCTCTGGACAGAAGCTGCCCATTCAGCCTCTTGTATCTACTTGAGCTAAGAGACACACTCCTCACGAGTATCACTTTATGTCCCACAGTCCAGTCCAATCTCTGAAGAGTTGGCCTCGGAAACTGTTTTAGTTCTGGGCTGTTAGAGAATCCAGGGGCCATGCTTTCCAGGGTTCCTCTAGGCTCAGTCAGACCATTAAGTCTTTTTACTAGAATTTGAGCTCTGCATCTCACCTTTCTCCTGCTCAATGAGGGACTCTCTTGTTTTGTTCCCTGTCGGGGCAGTCATTGGTGGTAGCCAGGTGCCATCTAGTTCTTTTGGTCTCAGGCTGATGAAGTCTCTGGTTTATGTGGCCCATTCCATCTCTTGGGCTAATACTTTCCTTGTGTCTTTGGTGTTCTTCGTTCTCCTTTACTCCAGGTGGTTGGGACCAATTAATGCATCTTAAGTGGCCGCTTGCAAGCTTTTAAGACCCCAGATGCCACTCACCAAAGTGGGATGCAGAACATTTTCTTAATAAACTTTGTTATACCAACTGACCTAGATGTTTCCTGAAACCATGGTCCCCAGACCCCTGCCCCTGCTACTCTGTCCTTGGAAGTGTTCTCTTGTGTTCAGGAAACTTCTTAAGCTTTTGGTTTAGTCCAGTTGTTCTCACTTCCCATGTAATGTGTGTTGTCCTTCCCTTCACCTAAGATAATTCTTATCTACTATCTAGTTAAAGAATTCCCCTCTCCCTCCCTCCACACCCTCATAACCATCAAAGAATGCTTTCTTCTGTGTTTCAGCCTTTTCTTGAGTTCTTATAAGTGTGGTCTCATACAATATTTGCCCTTTTGCAACTAATTTCACTCAGCATAATGCCTTCCAGATTCATCCATGTTGTGAGATGTTTTGCAGATTCATCATTGTTCTTTATTGTTTCGTAGTATTCCATTGAGTGAATATACCATAATTTGTTTATACATTCATTCACTGATGGACACCTTGGTTGTTTCCATCTTTTTGCTACTGTGAACAGTGCTGCACTGAACATGGGTGTGCATATATCTAGTCATGTGATGGGTCTTATTTCTCTAGAATATATTCCAAGGAGTGGGACTGCTGGATCATATGGTAATTCTATTTCTAGCTGAAGGAAGCGCCAAATCGTTTTCCAAACTGGTTGTACCACTTTACATTCCAACCAGAAGTGTTTAAGTGTTCCAGTCTCTCCACAACCCCTTCAACGTTTATTATTTTGTGTTTTTTGGATTAATGCTAGCTTTGTTGGGTTGAGATGGTATCTCATTGCAGTTTTGATTTACAATGCTCCAATGGCTAATGATCATGAGCATTTCCTCATGTATCTGTTAGTCATCTGAATGTCTTCTTTGGTGAAGTATTTGCTCATATCTTTGGTTGTTTTTTAACTGCGTTATTTTGTCTTTTTGTTGTTGCGGTTTTACAGTATCTTGTAGATTTTAGAGATTAGACCCTGATTGGATATGTTGTAGCTAAAAAATTTTTCCCAGTCTGTAAGATGCCTTTTCACTCTTTTGGTGAAGTCTTTTGTCAAGCATAAGTGTTTGATTTTTAGGAGCTCCCAGTTATCAAGTTTCTCTCCTGGTGTTTGTGCATTGTTACTTATGGTCTGTATTCTGTCTATGCTATGTATTAGGGCTCCTAGAGTTGTCCTATATCTTCTTCCATGATCTTTATCGTTTTAGATTTTATATTCAGGTCTTTGATCCATTTTGAGTTAGTTTTTGTACATGGTGTGAGGTATGGGTCTTGTTTCAGTTTTTTGCAGATGGATATCCAGTTATGTCGGCACTATTTGTTAAAAAGACTGTCTTTTCCCCACTTAATGGACTTTGGGACTTTGTCAAATATCAGCTGCTCATAGGTGGATGAATTTACGTCTGGATTCTCAATTCTATTCCATCGGTCTATGTATCTGTTGTTGTACCAGTACCAGGCTGTTTTGACTACTGTGGGAGTAAAATGGGTTCTAAAATCAGGTATTGTGAGGCCCCCCACTTTGTTCTTAATGCTTTACTTATCTGGTGCCTCTTCCCTTTTGATATGAAGTTGGTGACTTGTTTCTCCATCTCGTTAAAAAATGTCATTGGGATTTGGATTGGGATTGCACCATATCTGTGTTGAGTCTTCCTATCCATGAGCATGGTATGTTTTTCCACTTATGTAGGTCTCTTGGTTTCTTGCAGTAGCGTTTCGTAGTTTTCTTTCTATTAGTCTTTTACGTCTCTGGTTCGCTTTATTCCTAAGTATTTTATCTTCTTGGGGGCTACTGTAAATGGTATTGATTTGGGGATTTCCTTTTCAAAGTTCCCTTTGTTAGTGTATAGGAATCCAACTGATTTTTATATGTTTATCTTGTATCCTGATACTTTGCTGAAATCTTCTATTAGTTCCAGTAACTAATTTCGTGTGGATTCTTTGGGGTTTTCTGTGTATAAGATCATATCATCTGCAAATTGGGATACTACTACTTCTTCCTTACCAATGTGGATGCCCTTTATTTCTTTTTCTTGCCTTAGTGCTCTGGCTAGGACCTCCAGCACAATATTTAATACGAGTGGTGATAAAGGACATCCTTGTCTGGTTCCCGTTCTCAAGGGGAATGCTTTCAGAGTCTCTCCATTTTGGATGATGTTGGCTGTTGGCTTTGCATAAATGCCCTTTATTATGTTGAGGAATTTCTCTTCTATTCCTATTTTGCTGAGAGTTTTTATCAGGAATGAGTGTTGGACTTTGTCAAATGCCTTTTCTGCACCAATCGATAAGATTGTGTGGTTCTTACCTTTTATTTTATTTATGTGATGGATTACAATGATTGTTTTTCCAATGTTGAACCATCCCTGCATACCTGGTATAAATCCCACTTGGTCATGGTGAATTTTTTTTTTTTATATGTTCTTGAATTCTATTGGCTAGAATTTTGTTGAGGATTTTTGTGTCTATGTTTATGAGGGATATTGGTCTGTAGTTTTCTTGTTTTGTGGTGTCTTTACCTGGTTTTGGTATCAGGTATATATTTGTTATCCCGGCTTCAATGAGTTTGAGAGTATTCTATCCTTTTCTATGCTCTGAAATACCTTTAGTAGTACTGATGTTAACGCTTCTCTGAAGTTTGGTAGAATTCTCCAGTGAAGCTGTCAGGGCCAGGGCTTTTTCTTTTTTGTTGGGAGTTTTTAATTATCTCTTCAATCTCCTCTTTTGCTGTAGGTTTATTTAGTTTGGCTTCTGTTAAGGCTTGCTTTGTGGCCTAATATGTGGTCTATTCTGGAGAACGTTCCATGTGTACTGGAAAAGAAAGTATACTTGGCTGCTGTTGGGTGAAGTGTTCTACATATGTCTATGAGATCAAGTTGGCTGACAGTGTCATTTAGATAGTCCACATAGCTTCTTTCTGGATGTTCCATACTTCACCAAAAGTGGTGTGTTGAAGTCTCCTACTATTATTGTAGAACTGTCTATTTCTCTTTTCAATGCTGTTAGAGTTTGTTGTATGTATTTTGGAGCCCTGTTGTTGGGTGCATAAATATTTATTATGGTTATGTCCTCCTGGTATACTGACTCTTTAATCATTATCTAGTGTCCTTCCTTATCCTTTGTGGTGGATTTTCCTTTAAAGTCTATTTTGTCAGAGATTAATATTGCCACTCCTGCTCTTTTTTGACTGTTGTTTGCTTGATATTTTTTTTTCATCCTTTGAGTTTTAGTTTGTTCATGTCTTTGAGTCTAAAGTCTATCTCCTGTAGGCAGCATATAGACGGATCATGTTTTTTTTTTTTTAATCCATTCTGCCACTCTCTGTCTCTTTATTGGTGCATTTACTCTATTTACATTCAGTGTAATTACTGATAGGTATGAGTTTAGTGCTGTCATTTTTACATATTTTTTTGTGTGTTGGTGACAGTTTCTTTGTTCCACTTAATTTTCTGTGCTGAGTCATTTTTCTTTATGTATTTTCTTTTCATCTTTTTCATTGTTGTTGATTTTGTATTTGCTGAGTCTTTGTTTTTCTTCTTTTTTATTCTGCTGTGTATAATTGTTAGTTTCCTCTGTGGTTACCTTAATATTTATCTCTATTTTTCTAAGTTTAAACCAATCTTTTGTTTCTTGATATTGCCTTGATGTCTTCTCCATATGAAAGTTCTATGACTACATTATTTAGTCCCTCTATTTTGTTTTAATGTTATTATGTTTCACATATTGTATCTATGTTTCCCTATTGTCAGTGTTTTTGCCTTTATTTATTTTTTGTGACTTCCTTATCTGGGTTGATATCTGGTTGTTCTTTCCTGTGTTCTAGTCTGGAGTTGTTATCTGATGTTACTGATTTTCTAACCAGATGACTCCCTTTAGTATTTCCTGGAATTCTGGTTTTGACTTTACAAATTCCCTTAACTTCTGTTTATCTGGAAATGCCCTAATTTTGCCACCATATTTGAGAGACAGTTTTGCCGGATATATAATTCTTGGCTGGTAATTTTCTTCCTTCAAGGCTTTATATATGTCACCCCATTGCCTTCCTGCCTGCACAGTTTCTGCTGAGTAGTCACAGCTTAGTCTTATTTACTCTTCCTTTGTAGATGACTTTTCGTTCATCCCTAGCTGCTCTTAAAATTCTCTCTTTATCTTTGGTTTTGGCAAGTTTGATTATAAAATGTCTTTGTGACTTTCTTTTGGGATCTACCCTGTGTGGGGTTCGATGAGCTTCTTGGATAGATATCTTCTTGTCTTTCACAATATCAAGGAACTTTTCTGCCACAAATCTTCAACAATTTTCTCTGTATTTTCTGTTATTCTCCTCCTCCCCCCGTTCTGGTACTCCAATCACTCATAGGTTATTCCTCTTGATAAATTCTCACATAAGTCTTAGTGTTTCTTCATTTTTTTAAATTCTTTTATCTGATTTTTCCTCAAATAAATGGTGTCAAGTGCTTTATCTTCAATCTCACTAATTCTGACTTCCATTCCTCAGTTCTGTTCCTACAACTTTCCATTGAGTTGTGTAATTCTGTAATTTTACTGTTAATCTTTTGGATTTCTCTTTGCTGTCTCTCTATGGATTCTTGAAGCCTGTTAAATTTGTCATTACGCTCTTGTGCAACCTTCTTAAGTTCCTCTGTTGCTTTGTCTGTGTGTTCCTTGGTTTGGTCTGTATTTTGTCTGATCTCCTTCCTTCCTTATCTCTTGAAGAGCTCTGTATATTAATCTTCTGAATTCTACCTGCAGTAATTCTAAGACCTTCTCTTCCTCCGGGAGGTTTCTTGTTCTTTGTTTTGGTCGCCTGCTGAAGCCATCATGGTCTGCCTCTTTATGTGCTTTGACATTCACTGTTGTCTCTGAGCTATCAGTAAGTTACTATACTTATGTTTGCTTACTTACTGTGTCCTAGCTTCTTGTTTTGTTTTGTTTTGATATAACCAGATAAGCTGGTCGGGTTAGCCACTTTGGTTATTGGCATCTTTGAAGCGCTCATGTCCCGTCACCCGGTGTTAAGAGCTTTACTAAGTATGAGTCCAGGAGCTCGTTTACTTTTCTTGTGTGGATTCAGTTCAGGTGTCCAGGTCGTCGGTCACCGAGTGTGTGGTGTAGGCTCTCATCTTTGGTCCTAGACAGGCAGGGGTACATAGGGGTGATTGGAGTAGGCACAGGTACCTGGTTGCAGTAGGAGATTATGTGCTGAGCAAGGTAGGGGGCTGATGGCTGCCCCTGAGTGTCTGATGGAAAGAGTGTCCCTGTTCCCTAGAATGCGTAGGTGGGTGGGTTTTGCAGTCGGACTTTGGGCACCCAATGTCGTTGGCTGTAAGGACTGGGAGGCACCATTTATTGTCAGACCCCTGCCACGGGTAGCTAGGTGGAGTAGGTGGAGCCACCAGTTCTCAGGTCCCTGTTATGGGTAGGTGAAGATCCAGCTTAATGGGCAGGGTGGTGTGAAATGTCACGAATCTGCCACTCCTCCTTAGCTGTTATAGTTGAAAATAGGCTTCAGATATATACCCTGTTGTACTGTGGTAATGAGGGCCTACGCTGTTGAAATGGGCCCACATAGGTTTAGGCAGGGGTGAAAGGCATTCAAAGTCCATGGACCCCTTATGCCTGTGCTTAGGCAAAGGGCTGTGCCTGCCCTGAATTCCCAGCTTAGGGGAGGTGGCAGACTATTTTTTCCTGTTTGTTAATTTGTTCCCCCTCCAAAGCCAGGAGAATGGCTCAGGGCGTGTGATGGGTCCCACTTCTAGCCCATGGGGTGCAGCAATCACTGAAGCTGGATCGGGGTTGGAGCAGAGCGGGAAGGGGGGCGGGTAAATGGGAGGGAGGTACTTTTCAGAGGGGGGAAGGGTTGTTTTGATCCCACGTGGTAGGTTAGATGCTTGCACTTAACTTTCGCAGATTCAGTGCTGCTTTCCCCTGGCTCCGCAAGCTTGCGCGGACTCTCTGCTGCTTGGTTTCTCTCAGTGGAAAAATGTATCCCGAGCACGCTGGCCAATCCAGACTGCAGAGTGCTGGCAAGGTCAGGTCTGGAAAATCTTCACTGCTTCTGAACTGTCTCTCCCTCCCCCTGCCGCTCAGTCTGACTCCTCAACTTTGTCTTTGATGTTCAGGGCTTCTAGATTGTCACACATAATCGATTTACTTGTTTTTTTCAGGTCTTTGTTGTAAAAGAGACCACAGGAAGCATCTGACCCTCTGCCATCTTGGCCTCGCCTCCTAATACACATTATTTGGGGACACAATACAATCCATAACAGTTGTTTACCTGAAGGAAGCCCACGTGGCCCAGCCAGACACTGAGAGATACACAATAAACCCCTCAACCCTGCAAAACTAGAGTAAGTGGGGGGGGGAGTCTTCAACATCGGTTACCACCCTCCTTGTGGGATGATTCCATGACCTCCATGCCAAGGAACTGTATGTTTCCATCTCCTTTTCCTTCTCTGAGGGAAGAAACAAGGCTGTGGGTCTCCTCCACATCTGCTTGTGTCTGCAACACCCCGGATAAGTGTCGTTCTGGCAGAGGTCCCCCCCCGCAACAGGAGGAGGTGTCTCATCCCAGTTTTGAGTGTCTACTGCTGCTGTTTGTCTGATTTCCTGATTAAGAAACCCGCCTCTTACAAAAATGTTTCATGGTACATTTTTATTTTCCTTACAAAATGAATTAAACCAAAATTTGCTCTCCAGAGCTCTCTCAGTTTGCCAAGCTTCCTCTGGGTAAGGAGTGCTGGTGACTCCAGAGACCTGGTATTAGACATTAACAGGCATGCTGGGACTTCTCCAACATGAAAATCATGAGTTGATACTGCCACCTGGGGCTCAGACAGATGGAATGTACCTGTCCCATGCTCCAATTTGGCCTAACCTCTAGTGGTTGTGGTGCTGGCAGTCCTGTGTGGGGAGGGTAACAGCAGCAGGTAGCGAGTGACCAGGGCTGCTCCCCAGTCAGGGGTTCTCAGAATCAGCCCGTTGCCAAATAACCTTTCACTTGGATTTCAATATTTGATCAAGTGATGTAAGCTCTGCCTTTTGGGGTCCAGCAAGTACATTAAAATGGATGTGGTCAGTGGTGACTCCCTTCAGTGAGTCCTGGCCTTCAAGTCTCCAAGCACCTGACCGTCCCTGAAGGAGCTGTCTGCTGAGAACTACATCTACTAGAGAATGGCCATTTTTGATCCCCCAAGGAAAACAGAGAGAGGCCAAGGGTTTGGTGTGCATTTTTTTTTTAAAGTACCAGAACCTTTCTGACACATGCAAAGCCAGTCCAAAATAAAGCTGAGAAGTTGGCAGTGTTGCCTGCACAACTTGGGTGAGGTGAGGCCCTTGCCCTGGACCATGCCATAAGGCTGAGGTACAAGCCCTCTTGTGGGCTGCTGGCCTCCAGGCAAGTCCCAACTACATTTCCCTGACAGTTGAACTGGGCTACCAGGGGATGGCTATAGAAAATGCCAGGCACTCAACACACAAAACTGCTGTTTTTCCTTATTACTCATTACACCACCTTGACACCACAGGTTCAGTCTTCACGCTGCTCAAATCCTATTTCCAAAGGTGTTGCACTGCAAAACTGCCTCTGCCTCCCTGCCCCTTGCCCCTACCCTAGTGGAAAAGCAGCCTACTTACATTACACAATACTCAGGGAAGGACAGGCGGCCTTAACCCTGCGTCCTTCCCAGCTCATCAACCTCAGGAACTTTATTTGAGCAGATTAGGAGCATGTGTCAAGATGGCTCCTCCAGGCCTATGTGTGAGGGTCTGGACCTTTCTGGACATTCTTTCCACAGACCCAGGGAAGGAGAAAGCAAATCCACGGAGAGTATCCCTGGGCTCCTAGGAAGTCGGGGCAGCCCCAGCAATGAAGACCACAGGTGCCCCTGCTGGCTCTCATACAGATTCCAGGCCTGCTTACATGCTGAAGTGGAGGTGTCACAACAATACATCTCATTATAAATTAGAAATGCTACCAGATACCTGGGCAGTTCAAGGGCCCCTTCAGTTTCCTGTTCATCCAAACTGAATTATTTAATCCTCTTCAGGATTCACATATGCATAAAATGTTTGTACATAAAAAGCACCTACAAGCTTAGCTGGCCACAGGTATTCCCAATACCTGGTTTTTGATAGATTTGTTAAAAATTGGAATGTATAGAATCTCAATAATTCAAATGTTATAAAGTTTAATTTAAAATACAAGCATGAAATTCACCAGGTGAAGCAAAATCTTTTTCATCCTGGGGAGAAAAACCTACCCCCAAACAAAAGGGTCACTCCCCTGGAGACAGAACAGATAGACATCACTCTGCAGGACAATGCAGCCGTCTGGAAGCCAGGCAAGGTGTTTGTCTGTATTTAATTTATGTACCACTATGAGGGAATTTAATCTGTGTACCTGAGAAAGCCATGAGTATCATGGGGAAGAGTATCCTTGACATCTCTTAAGAAGCCTGGGTGTGCTGATCTTTTGGGAAACCAGGGTACCTCTGCAAATGAGAACAAAGCCAAGCAAGTCCCTATGTAAAAGATCCAAGGGTAATCATTCTAGATTAGTTCGCTCTTTATCTGGAAAGACTTAAAACCCGTAATAAAATATGTAACCCAGTTCTTGGGTTCTGGCAGAGCAGACCTGGGCCCCACTTTAAATGGTCTATTCAGTCAGCAATCAACCTTAACACTTCAGCATTTCTAAGCTATTAGGATTCATTTCTGCATTAACTGTTTTCATGGCTTTTCTTGTTTTTCTAAACTCATGTTATTTATTTTGCACATGCAGATCCTAACTATCTCCGAAATAAGGTTTGAGATGCTATCTTTATCAATGGGACTTTCCAGTTTCAACATTACAGAAGTAAGTTGATACCTCCTTTAATTGGTAATTACAATATTTGATTTTCCTATAAGTAGATTTTTAGACCAAAAATTATAACGATATCAAATTTAAAAACTGTCCTAGGCAGTGTGGATGCCTCTACTGTCACAGAGCTGGGCTGCAGTGGGCGCCAGCTCATCCCACCCCTTTCTCTCCACCTTCTCCCCCACCCCACCCTGCACTCCACTGCCCCAGCCAATGTCTCATCCCTCATAGTCCGTGGGGACATGGTGTATGCTGAGCCACTACCGCTGCCAGCTGCTGCATGTCCTGAGCCTTAGCTTCCTGCTGCTGACTTGCTGGCCACTTCTTCTCTGCCCTCACCATCTCATGAAGCTGTTAGTAGTGCTCATACTCAGCAGGTCGGGTGCTGGCACGGGGACCCAAGTGTACCCCCGTTGTCAAAAAATACGGTTACACAAACCTGAGAAAGAACCCAGATTCACAGTATGGTGAACTCACTGGAAAGTACACTTAAGATGGAAAGATGGTGCCAGTTGAGATAACCATCAGCTTGTTAAAGAGGGAAATGGATCAGACAATGGCTGCCAATGCCCAGAAGAATAAATTCTTGATTGATGAGTTTCCAAGAAATCAAGACAACCTTCAAGGTTGGAACAAGACCATGGATACGAAGGCAGATGTATCTTTCATTCTGTTTTTTGACTGTAATAATGAGATCTGTGTTGAACGATGTCTTCAGAGGGGAAAGAGTAGTGGTAGGACTGATAATAACAGAGAATGCTCGGAAATAGAATTCAGACCTATCTTTAGTCAACAAAGCCAATGACTGACTTATAAGGAAATGGGAAAATAGATGCTTGTAAATCTGTTGATGAACTTTTTGACAAAGTTGTGAAGATTTCTGACAAAGAAGGCTAACTCTACACCTGAAGGTATTCTTGAAATCATGCTTGAATATTATTCGATAGCTGCTATCACAACCTCTTTTTAAGGCAATTTTTGATCTTTCATGATTATATCTCAATTAACGGCCAGAAAGTATGTAGTAAGACAAATTACGTTTTTTATCTTCGGTTTTTTTTGTTTTGTTTTGTTTGTCACAGGAGTAGACAGTGAATTTAGGTTCAACTTTTAGTTACGGTGTTCACTAAACAAAGAAGGATATCAGCTAGTTTTTGCTTTTGCTTTTATTCAAAAAGAACATCCCTTTTATAGTCTGTGCTTTCTGTGAGAAAAACTTTTTAGCATATGTGTACATCCCCCTTACTAGTCACAATATGTTAGGATTAGGGATCTCCAGTTTCTCTTTTTCTTGCAGGTTTTAAATTTCCAACCTGTTAAGTGAATTTGTGGACCAAATTTCAAAGGAACTTTTTGTGTAGTCACTTCTTGCAAAATGTGTTTGGTAAACAGACTCATAAAATGACTTCCTAGAAGTGTTCTAGCATTTATCAAATAAATGACCATTTCCTATAGAAAAATAAGAAAACTTGAGCTTTGTTTTACTACAGCTTGTACGAAGTTGTGTCACAGGGCATATTCTTTGCTTCTAGGGTTTGGGTTTGGGACACTGAGGCTCAGACCCCGGCATAATGTCAGCTTTATTCTGAAATAAATCTGAGGGTAAGGGGCGAGGATCACATCTAATGGCTATGTTCCTTATGCTCTATTATATAGTGTTATTAATGATTAAACTAATTTTAACAAAATTCCTAGCAGTAGCACACTGAAATGCATGCACCAGATTTATGATGAATGATTCAGTTAGAGTTTTAGTAACACTTCAAAGATTTGTTTGTTTGTTTGGTTTTGGTTTTCTTAGACTAAATACAGGTTTAGAATAAAGTAGAAGAAGAAATGTTAATGGTTAAATTTGTATTTTGTTTTTTTTGAATACTTTTTTTCATAGTTATTTGTCTAAGAAGATTTAAAAATCATTGTACTTTGGTGAAAAAAATAATAGATATATCTTCTTAAAAAATTTAAAACTGTCCTAGATACCATATATCTGATAAAGGTTTAATATCCAGAATATATAAAGAACTCCTACAACTTAACAACAAAAAGACAAAAAATAAAAATAAAAAATGGTCAAAGGACTAGATTAGATTGCTGTTTATCTGGAAAGATGTTAAATCTCCCTATAAAATATTTACGCCAGTTTTTGGGTTCTAGCAGAACAGAGCTCAGCCCTACTTTAAATGGCCTGTACAGTCAGCAACCAACCTTAATACTTCAGTACTTCTAAGGTACTCCCAGAGTAATCTATAAACTCAATGCAATCCCCATCAAAATTCCAATAGCCTACTTTGCAGAAATGAAAAAGCCAATAACTACCCATTGCCATCAAGTCGAGTCAGACTCATAGTAACTTTATGGGACAGAGTAGAACTGCCCCACAGGGTTTCCAAGGCTGCAAATCTTTACTGAAGCAGGCTGCCACAATCTTTTCACCCACGGAGCAGGCCAGTGGGTTTGAACTCTCAGCCTTTCGGTTAGCAGCTGAAGGCTTTAACAACTGTGCCACCAGAACTTATTCAGAAGCGCAAAAAAAACAAACCAAACCCACTACTGTCGAGTTGATTCTGACTCAGTGACCCTATAGGACAGAGGAGAACTGCTTTTGGTCAGCAGCTGAGCTCTTAACCACTGCGCCACAAGGGACCCTAAATAGCTAAGGCAATTTTGAAGAAGGTGGAGGACTCACACTTCCTGTTTTCAAAACACACTATAAAACCACAGTAATTAACATAGCCTGGTACTGTTTAATAAGAGACATACAGACCAATGGAATAGAATTGAGAGTCCAGAAATAAATCCATAAAGCTATGGTCAAATGATTTTCGAAAAGGGTGCTAAGTCCATTCAATGGGAAAGGAAGAGTCTCTTCAATAAATGGTGCTGCAAAAACTAGATTTCCACATGCAGCAGAATGAATCAGAATCCATGCCTCACACCATATTCAAAAACCCCATCAAAATGGATCAAGGACCTAAAAGTGAAAACTAAAACAGTAAAATTCTTAGAAGAAAATAGAGAGGCACAACTGCAGGATGTAGTTTTTAATAATAGATTATCAGATATGACAACAAAAGCACAAGCAGCAAAAGACCAAATAGATCAATGGAACCTCATAAAAATTAAATATTTTTCTTCTTCAAAGGACTTTGTCAACAAAGTGAAAAGACAACTTACAGATTAGGACAAAATTTCGGGGAAACATATATCCGATAAGGATCTAATATCCAAAATATATTTTAAAAAAGCTTCTACAACTTAACAACAAAAAGACAAACAACCCAATCGAAAAATGAGAATGAACTTGAACAGTCATTTCACCAAAGAGGATGTTTAAAAGGCCAACAAGTACATGAAAAGATGTTCAACGTCACTAGCCATTGTTGTTGCTGTTACATGCCGTTCAGTTGATTCCAAAATTTCAAATTTACCCCTTTAAAAAAAAAAAAATCGTCTCTCACTTTCAATTAAAAATTTCCACAAATCTTAGATACCATGGTTGCCTCAAACCATCTCCTCACCCGTTAATGGACCCCCTCTGAAGTGAGAGGGAGACAGGAAAACTTGGAGGCTATTCTATCTCCGCCAGGTGATGCCTTGCTCTACTTCAGAGTGAGGAGTCTGTCTTAGTTATCTACCCATACCATACGCAATTGCTATCAAGTAGATTCCGACTCATAGCAACCTCTGTAAGACAGAGTAGAACTGCGCCAGTAGGGTTTCCAGGGAGCGCCTGGTGGATTCAAACTGCTGACCCTTTACTTAGCAGCCATAGCTCTTAACCACTATGCCACCAGGGTTTCCCTTAGTCATCTAGTGCTGCTATAATAGAAATATCACAAGTGGATGGCTCTAACAAACAGAAGTTTATTCTCTTACAGTTTAGGAGGCTACAAGTCCAAATTCAGGGTGCCAGCTCCACGGGAAGACTTTCTCTGTCAGCTTTGGGGGAATGTCCTTGTCATCAATCTTCCCGTGGTCTAGGAGATTCTCAGCACAGGGACCCTGCGTCCAAAGGATGCACAACACTCCTAGCTCTTCTTGCTTGGTGGTAATGTCCCTCTCCTCTCTGCTTGCTTCTTTTATATCTCAAAAGATACTAACTCAAGATACAACCTAATCCTGTAGATTGAGTGCTTGCTTCACGAACATCATAGAGGTTAGGATTTACAACATATAGGAAAATTAGATCAGATCACAAAATGGAGGACAACCACACAATACTGGGAATCATGGCCTAGCCAAGTTGACACACATTTCGGGGGAACACAATTCAATCCATAACAGAGTCCTTATGGTAGAAACCCCACCTTGGCTTCTCTATTTCTGAAGGGTACCCCTGTAGCACTTCCATCTTGGAGCCACGCCTTCCAGTAAACACAACACTACAGCGTTGTTCTTCTTTGGGGACCTGGGCAGCTATGACTAGACTTCTGCTCTCTTGCCCTTCCCTACCTCTTTTCCCACTGCTTTCCCACTTCCTCTCTCCCTTGCTAGCTCTCCCCTAATCCCTTCCTGGGAATGGGACATCCCAGCAGACTTTTCCTCTTCTGATACATCTTCCTTCTGGGAACCACCGTCACTAATCCCCCAATACCCCTCTCTGCCACAGGGCTGGTTTAAGGATGGCACACAACTCCAGCCAGTTGGGGAGTCTACTGGGAAAGAGGCAGTGTCTTTGAGCTGGGGTGGTCAAGCTGGCAGGCCTGGTCGGTGACAAGTTGTATAGCTTCTTCCAGTTGCTCAAGCTCTATAGACTTGAGCTTTCTCAGCTCTCAAACCAGGAAGTCATACTTCAGGACTCAACGTCAGTTCTGGCCTAGAGCTCCGAGTCTCTCTTGCCCAGCTTGTCTCCACACACTACTCAGTGTCTAGCTTCAGAAGAGCCCAGAAGGTAAGGTTAGGGTACCAGGTGGACAGCCTGGTCCCTAGCACAGCACTCCTGGAGAGGTTACTGCCACAAACCCTGGGGGACCACTGGCTGACTGGTCATCGAAGGCCTAACTTCCACGCCCATGATCGTGGCTCTGCCACAGACACTGTCTGTCTCTCTTGCCTTTGCTTTCAATGAGTTCTCGATCAATGTTGCTGAGTCTTTATTTCTCTCTTTCTCTCTTGCTCCTTGTGGGGAAAATGGAGATATGAATTTTTCTTTAACATGCAAATAAAGGCTGGGAGAAACTCATTATGCACCATTAGAAGCAAATTAATTACATAATCAGAGGAGCTGGAGTATAACACACAGTAGCTAAACAGACCCCACCTTAAATGCAAGGGAGAAAAACCCACTACCACTCCAGTGCTTGGACTCCATATATTCCTACTCTTCACAGTTTGCATCATTCCTTCCAACCAACTTCACAATGTCTCAAACACACTGAAAGGTTTTTAAAAAAATGTTTCCACATGGGAAAAATCAGGTGAATTTCAGAAGTAAAAAGAGAATATTTACAAGGCTCTAGTCAAGCTTGCTATACATATATACAGTTGCAAATATCCTTCCAAAAGGGGAACCCTTTTAGAGCTAAAAGAATAAAACAAAATGGATTGGAAATAAAGTCAAAGCTGATAAGACAGAGAACAGGAACATCTAATACCTTCACTGTTATTGTGGATTGAACTGTGTCCCCCCAAAATACCTGTCAACTTGGCTGGGTCATGATTCCCAGTATTGTATGACTGTGTACCATTTTATAACCTGATGTGATTTCCTTATGTGTTGTAAACTCTATCACTATCATGTAGTAAGATGAATTAGTGGCAGTTATACTGATGACGTCTACAAGATTAGATAGTGTCTTAAGCCAATCTATTTTGACATATAAGCGAGAGAAGCGAGCAGAGATACATGGGAACCTCATACCACGAAGAAAGCAGTGCCAGGAGCAGGGCACGTCCTTTGGACCTTGAGGTTCCTGCACTGAGATCCTCCCAGACCAAGGGAAGACTGATGACAAGGACCTTCCTCCAGAGCCAACCAAGAAGAGAAAGCCTTCCCCTGCAGCAGACACCCTGAATTTGGACTTGTAGCCTACTGGGCTGTGAGAGAATAAACTCTTTGATAAAACCATCCACTTGTGGTATTTCTGTTATAGCAGCACTAGACGACTAAGACAACTGTATATATGTACAACAGAGGGTATGAGTCTCTCTTTTCCAAAAACTGGCCTCATATCATGTTCATTAAAAGAAAAGGGAACTTGCCCCTAACAGATACAGAAATAGAACACTATTTCCCTTAAGCCTTGTGTCATTTTCTACGCAAGTTAAAAAGCTACTAAAAGAAATGTAATACATAATCTTCTGGGTTTGTAAACCCAATTTCATTTTTATCCTATTAATCAAACACTGAGGGCAGATTCCAGAGCTTTTGTTCCAAATTACACCAGCACACTACAGACAGACACATACTTCTCATGTTCTTCTGCTGGAATCCTGGCGGGGACACAGGACACAATGTTGGACAAAGGCCTTCAGATTCAGAGTAAACGCAGCTGGGTTTAGAAATGCCCCTTTGGGAGCAGAGAGGCTCTGACTGGCTAGAAGACAACCATCCTGGACAGATTCACGTTCCAGGCATGTCCAAGAGAAATAAAACCAGAAAGGGAATAAGTGGGATATAAGAAAAGAAAGGAAATACAGAAAAGGACCTCAAACTAGTTATCTGGGTAGTTCTTACGGCTTTGACGACAAGTTTGGGAAGGGCAGCCTTATCTGTGGAAGTGAATAATCTGGGCCATCCTGGTACTCCATTAGCAAGTTAATCAATGAGTCATAACCTCCAAACAGAGCTTCTCCTGAATCAGCCACATTCCCGTGTGTTGTCTCAGGTGAATCCCACACCAACTCATGATCTCACTTTCACCAATGAAGAAATGGCCTTGGGGGACCCTGCAGGCCCTCACTGACATCGCTCATGGGTCTTCCCAGCCCAGGCCCTGCACTCTTCCCACTACCCCGCAATGCCTGAAAGTTATTTCCCGTCCTTGTTTTATACTACAATCTCAGCTGGCCTCAAAAGCACTTTTGGAAAAGAAGTGTATGATCTAAGGCAATGTTGGAGAAACGACATTTTAAACGGTACCGCTCACCGGTTTCTGCCCGTGCTGGTGAAACACACAGAAATGGCTGCTGCGTTCCAGCTTTTCTGTGCATCTCTGCCTCCAACCAACAGATTGTGGGCAATGTCTGGAAAAGCATTTTCCAGTTTCCTTGTTAAAACATCTGTGAACAATTTTGAGAACCATCAAGATATTTTCCTCCAAAGTTCAGCTGAGATGCAAAACGGCCTGAAATGAATACAGCGAGGTTATCATGAACACATATGCTGCAAGTAGAGCCCAGATTAAACCTCATTATTTTAAAGAAAAAAGCATGCAGTCATGCACCTGAATCTGTGAGCTTTGGTCAAGAATGACTGACATTCATACATCTTTCCCACAGAGAAAATAACAAGGACAAAAAGAACATTTCATTATGACCCCCATGTGATGGGATGAGACTCTGAAACAGTAACTGCTGTGAGGTTACCTAGGGCTTCCTGCTACCTAGGGCTTCCTGCTGCCTGATCACGCTCCCCTGTTCAGGTAGCAGGGCTCTTCTGTGCCCACTGCCTCAAGGAAGAAATGACAGAGCAAGCGATAAACAGGGAGACTTTCCTGGTGTTTGAGGAAATGCCTAGTCCCTGGAGAGCAACCAAAACTGCAAATAATTTAAGAGCAAGTCCTCCTACTTGGCAGGTAGGTGTGGGTTGGGCATGGGTGACAAAAATCCTCTGCAGATAGGTTTGGGGGTGCCTGAGTATAAATTCACTCTACTATGAAGGGTCTGGAAGGTGGCAGGAACCCAGAGTAGGAAGGTCACAAGGTGTGTCTAGGCAGCCAGGGTCTCTCCAGCAAGCAGAAGCTAAACAACGAATCACAGGAGAATCCTGTGATCAGCAGGAGGGCTGCATGCCACAGGGCCATTAGAATTAATGACCGAAAAACAGATGGGAAGACATTCTAGTGGTTGCCAGAGTGAACAGATCACAACCCGTGCCTTGGTACCAGGAACACCCCTGGGAAGTTGAGACACAATCCCAGGGGTGACCTCTGAATGAATCAATATTAAATTTCTGCCACCCAGCAGAATGTGGGTTCACACAAGAAACCAAAGTGCATTACAGAGATTATAGTTTGCAATTCATACACAGTATAAAACATTTGGCTCTAGTTTGCAGCAGCATGGGGGAGGGGGGATGGACAAAGGGAGGAGACAGTCAGAGGCTCTGTATACCAACAGCCCATTAGATAGCCATGGGGAGATAGGGCCTCTTTTGTTTTACTGCATGTGATCAGTGTTATGTGGTATTAACGTTTAAGGTGTCTATAGTGCTTGTGATGGTTAAGATTGTGTGTCAACTTAGCTGGGCCATGATTCTTAGTGTTTTAATGTGATCACTCCCATGATTGAATATACTGTGAGTAGCCAATCAGATGAAACGAGTCTCCTTGGGGGTGTGGCCCGCATCTGAATATAAGCAGACATTCTGGCTTTTTGCTCTCTCTGGATCCTGCAGCTGCCTCCT